>NW_027072089.1:43260482-43262982 GCF_038088225.1 Cyrtonyx montezumae | reverse complement strand
AATTATAGCAAAAGAAGTAATGATCTCTTTTAGTCGCTAACTGGTTACAAAGCTCCTGTAAAGATTACATTAGTGGTGACAGATTTATGATCTTTTCCAAGATGTAATCCTTTCTCGTTCATATTTTTCAACAGAGGAAGAATGTGATTGGTTACAGGTTATTGGCTTCAATAGTTATATTCAGCAGAGATTATTGTGCTTCTGCCTTCTATAATCCAAACACACAATGTAATCTTAACAGATGCAATTTTAATCTGTACTGTGCTATTATAATAAAATGGGGCACCATAAGGCTTTTTATCAACACAGGGTTTGGTGTTAATTCCATGATGTTAAGAATGACCAACCGGTATTAAAAAACAGCAAACAATAAAACTTAGTGTGAAAAGGAAGGAAGAGCAACAATGCCACTCTTGCAGCGATAGGTTTTGATGGGACTGCTATCAAGCTGTTACAGCTTCGTTTATAAAAAACTAATTCCAGTCATCAATATTGTACAGCTAGCATTTTTTTTCTGAATACTGAGCAACTGTAATTGAAGCCTATGTGAGGTTTCACATTCTCTAATAGATGCTTGAGCATCCTACAGTTTAAAAAGAACAATTAAATATATATATATTACTAACATGAAGCAGCAAAAAATAAATAAATGCTGACATATATGGAAAAATGACAGGCCAGGTGAAAAACTTATGAAAGCTCCATATTTCTACTATAAACAGAGCATGTACAAATCACACTACTTCTCTAACCTTGGCTTTCACAGCATAGCTAGTGGCGGTACCCCAGTATTCCCTTCTTTTCCAAAAATGTGTCCAACTCTCTCTGCTTATTTCCACTGCTGACTTTGGCAGAACGCTCCATATTCCATCCACCCTTTTCTACAAAAAAAATATTCCCTCTTAAACTGTTTGTCTGCTGCAGTCCTGCCACAGCCTCAGTCATGAACTCTTTGTTTTCAAATTAGTTTCTACTTCAAAAAGCCGACTGGCATCAAACTGATTTCCTTTTAGGAATATAATCCATCTCTCTTAAATCCCCATTCAGACTTTTTTTTTCCATAAGCTAAATAGGTCTCATTTTTCTGTCTTCACCTTCTATTTTTAATGAGAATGAAAAATATCTTTTTTTGCCAAATGTCCCTTCGAATATTTTATTCTTTATTTTTTTTTATCCCAATTTTATGCTCATAGAAGATGTTTCATAACATTATTACAAGCTGTCTTTCAAACAGCTGCAGCCTGGAAGCGGGCCTCTTCCTGCTTAATGGGTGCTGCCACACAACTTTTTCCACCTTTGGACCTTGCTCCTGCAAATTTTGACATTTGCCTCCAACCTCTGCACCCACTGGTGTCATTTTAGAAACAGAAATTTTCAGCAGCTATTAGGCATTGGATCTTGGGACAAAGTGTTTTACGTTTATTCTACACTACAGACCAACTGAGAAGCCCGTGGACAAGACACTCAAGGTGGTGAAGAAGATGAGACACTGCTGTTCTGTAGTACTGGCTGGAAGCATAACAGGCAACTGGTACAGACCAGAGGATTAGGGACTTCTTTTTTATCCCATAGGATATAAATTTTCAGGAAATGGTGCTGAATGGAGATGATGAACCTAACCAAATAAGAGTGGAAAAGACATGAAGGAGTGAAAGAACGGAGCAAGGAATGAAAAGTAAGTTGTGTTGAGAAGAAGAGCAGTCTTTTATTCACCTCAAGGAAACTGTTCTACATCTTCTGATTTCTCTGTGCATTCTGTGCCCCAAACAATCAGTAAACTACTTCAAAAACTCCCTCTTACCCAGAAATTTGCCATTTGTAGATGAACTTGTTGTAGGATACCGTTAGTAAAAAGAGTCTTGAAAATTAAGGAGAATATTTTTGGTTTACCTTTGACATTTACAAGGAATGGGCACCACACTTAAGACTATAAACAACATTATTTCACTGAAATAAGCCTTCACATCCCAAAATATTTCATTGTCATTGCTTGCTGAGGTCACCTCAACACCTTCGAAGACCTCCCCAAGTAAGTTTAAGCTAAACTAGGAGAAGCCCATTTGCACTCATCTCACTCTAGAAGAAAATTCCCCCAAACTCTTCAGCAAGCGGTAGCAATAAATAAATAAACAAACAAATGAGTGCATTCCAATGTATTTTCTGTTTTAGCATCCATGTGTCTTTGTGACTGACACTAAACCTCCAAGATAAGCACAGGCTACCAGGCTCAGCAAATTATACTCTGGCCTTTCACCCTCTGCCCACGCTGGTCAGGTAGCAAATGAGATCTAAGCCGAAGGCATCTGTAGGTCTCCATTCATTCTCCAGGGACTGAAAATTCATATAACAAAATCATTACACATTATATCACTCCATTTTGCATGAACATTAGTCTCTACTCATAAGAGGACCCTGGACTCAGCTAATATAAATAATGAACTGCCTCTTATTTTGTGAAGGGAGCATGAGGGGAGGGCAGAGACATCTTCTTTTACAATAG
>NW_027072089.1:43120482-43255482 GCF_038088225.1 Cyrtonyx montezumae | reverse complement strand
TTATGTAGGTAACAGCATTACCCTGTTGTTTCAAAAACATAGATAGTTTAAAGATTTCAAATAATTCATTAAAAAAAGCCCTGTGTATGAAATGCAAACCAGATGAATTCAAAAATCATGCAAGTATTTTCTGGGTCTGGTTGAAAAGCAGATGCTGCCTCCATGCTCACTCCCCATATTTCACAGTACTTTAACATGAATTTTGACAAATAGATACAAACTATGAAAAGAAGTAAAAGAAGGATGAAGTAAATTTTGCATTTCTTAAATTCTGAACCTAACTGTGATTTCACTGGCTTTGTCATAAGCACTTTGTGGCTCACTGAAGGCCACTGAAGGCCGCACTGACCGTGCGGCTGTGCTGGTGTAAGTGGGATAAGAATAAACGTCCTCACTTTCCCTTTTGATTAAAAGGAAGAACTGTTAAAATTGGATAATGGTTTCATTTGTTATACCCTCAGCAAATGCAGATTGTTTGGTCTTTTCAGCAGTGTTGTTATGCTGCGCAAAGATGACCCTTTTTGTGATTTAAGATGTAGCTAGCGGAATCCAAGTACAGCCAAATCGATGCGGGTAATCTTGCTCTATTTCCAGATTTCCAGTATTTCTTTATTATATGTAATAGAACATTTTAGCATAATAATTCAGAGGTCCTGAGATACAGAAGACAGAGAAATAAAGTTGAAAAGCGATTCTTCACATTTGGCTTTCACTACATCAAGTGCAAACGGCGAACTTAAACATGAAAATACAATTTGCTCCTTCTAAAAGTCTACATCCTTATCTCTGGTAAAGAACACACATTCATTTCCAATGCCTCAAGGTAAAGACTAAAGCATCTATCACAAGTACAGTGAATATCTGAAGGATTTGGAAGCAATCTTTTCATAATGTTTCTTTGGAAGGGAAGCAGGGTTATGACTTACTCAAAATTCATAGAGATTATTAAGTTTACATCCACACAGCAGATATGGTACCATATTATTTCCCATCAGCAGTGTTCTCACCTGCTGAGAATATCTCTCTGGTTCAAGACAGCCATTCATTATGACGCATTAGCACTCTACTGCACAAACCAAAGTCATGCCCCACCAATGAACTGGGCAAGCCCATAATGCCCATACTCCACTAACGAGAGCTGTGTTTACTTATCATCCAAGCCTTTCATTTTAGTGATTTAACAGGGAAGTAATTTCTTACTTCAGCAGATTTTTCTGTATTATTAGGTCAGGTATTTCTGGAGAAATGTTTGGTGTTTAAAAGATTTACAGGCCTTCCCAAAGCTCTGTCATATCAGTGGAGCACGCACTGACAGCAGGGACTCCTTATGACAAGAAAAGCTGATCAGCTGCAAGCTTTCCTATTGATGAATCCAACTCTTCACCCCAGTCTAAACTAAGCCTGTGGGTTTTGTCTTTTTCTTCTTAGCCTTCTTTGAGGCCTGCAGAAAGTTATGAAATAGATTTTTCTAGTCCTCCCATGAGCAAGGCCAGGTTCACATCCTGACCTCAGAAACAAAGCAACCCAAAAATCCGGTCTGCTCTGCCTAACACAAAGCAAACCACAATGTGCAACACAGGGCAATATTGGGAGTGAGAAATGATAAACATTGTATCAGTACTGGGGAGGAGAAATAATAAAACCTAGCCATATTAAAAATCCCAGCAACAGCAGTACTGAACAGCACAGCTTTGGCTCAGCAATGGTCTTTATTACTAAGGGTGGAAGCATGATATTCATCTGAAAAGAATACTTATTTGGAAGGAAGATTTCAATTACAAGTCAACAAAAAAGAAATTCTTTATTATAGAACACTATTTATTTTTAGATCTTATGTTTGCCTTATTCTGTAACCATTCTAGCATATCTATTGGTACAGTAATGTACAGCCCATACAGACTACCATGAAAAGACATATTACAAAAAAAAAAAACAAAAAACAACAGAAGTCCCCTTGCTAGAGTGAATCTCCACTACATTAATACATATCAGCTCAGTCATCTCAAAGACACTGGTGTGAAACTCAAGCAAGGAAAGAATTGGGCCCTGAAGTGTTCAATAAGCTGTCCAAAGATATTTTAGAAATGTGACGGCTGTTTAACTGGGGGTTCAGGAAAACAGAAGCCAGCAGAAGTGTAAAAACGCTAAACCTCAGTTTTCACAGTGAAATATCAATAAGAAAACAAAATACGATCCTACTCATAACATGCAAATTTTGAATTCAGGTGAAAGTAGCTTGCAAAGCATCGACAGCTTGACACAAGTAATAACCCAGATTAGTATCTAAGATCACACGACCAGAATGGCTAGGTCCCATTAGCACAAGTAGCAGTGGTGGTGGTTGTGTAAATCCCTTGTATGCTGATGGAAGAATAGTCTCAGAAATCTCCATGACCTTGACGTGCAATATTTATGTCTACACCTTTAGCCTCTTGCACATAATGAGATGCAATCTTTTAGCTTTATGCACTTCACCAGGCATTCAATTAGAAAAAGCAAATTTGGGTGTGTGTGTGTGGGGGGGGGAGAAGAATGCTAAGCTATTTAGACAGAAGGTAGTGAATCAAAAATTGCAAAACTTCAGCTTTCAAAAATAGCCTGTGTGACCTCTTACAATACTCTGACCACTCCATCACAAGCAGGAGGCAACCCCTGTGAAGAGCGAATTCTGGCAAAGTTCTCTCTTCACAGATGATGCACAGCTTAAGCTATAATGAGTTTTTGGGTTACAAATGCTGAACGCATTAATATTCCTTGATGATAATTATCACAGTATAAGCACCTTTCCCAATGTGAGTAGCATAAAGCAACTGAAGCAGCATTTTTACTACATTTGAAACAAGCTGGAAAATGGGATTTTCTACTCTCGTAACCTGAGGTCAACATACATCAAGCTATGCATATTAAACGTGTCTACCCTATATAACTATATAGGCCTTTCCATACATTCACACACATGCATTCAATTAACAGCCTAATTTTTTGAGTATTTATACAAGTATGCTACACATATGAATACGATTTCCTATGCAAAATAAATCCAACATTCTAAACAGGACTCAGCTCATTCATACAGGCTACACTGATATTTCTTTGAAAGTAAATTATTTACTAGTCAAAAACAAACAAACAAAAAAAATGAACACAGGTATTAGCTGCTGATACAAAATGAAAATTAAAAAATATATACACATTCAGCTAAAATGAAAATAAAATTTGCAGGAAAACGATGTTTTCCACCTTCCTACGTTGAACTAGCAACACTAAGCGTGTGACTTATACCTATCACAGACAGCATTATTTTCTTAGAAAAGATGAAAAAACATAGTTCTTCGGTGAGCCCAAAATGTTGCAGACAGCTCACAGACTAAGTAATGAGTAGGGGCACTGGAGATATCCCCTGGAAGCAGCGGAGCAGCCGAGCACCTGCAAAGCTGTTCCTTACCTGGCTCTGCAGCCAAAGACTGCAGACCCTTTGTGCTGCCTCTGCATGGGGCAGTACCATGCTGATCCGGGCAGCAGCATCAGACCTATCCATTAATACTCAGACAGGCTTGCCCAACCTTTGTATCATATTCTCACAAACACGATCTGAGGGAAAAGTGTGTACATCACGTATAGCACCTAAAATCTGCAAGCCATCCCCCCAAAAAGAATACCCATTTCCTCACATATTGAACTCCATAGATAACGTGAAATACACTTCTTTAAACAGTATAAATGGGCTCGGCTGTATTTTAAGTGCAGGGCATTTAATTATTATACAAGCACTTACTGAGGATTAATTAGCATACAACAAGGATCTGAAACATGCAGACATTTGTCAAAGAAGACAGGGTTTCTAATGATTTATTATTGTTTGATTAACAACATCACACGGCAACTATGTTATTAAATCTCTATTTTGCATACTACAGAACCTAAAAGCGTTACCTACTGATGTACTGTCAGGCTCAGAAGAGGGTAACAACTTGATCTTTGCTTTTCTATCACCCCCATCTCAGAAAATGTTCATTGTTACAAGTGATACACTGGTAAGGAGCCTTTAAAAATATCACAGTGTGAGTTGCAGGGTTTTTACTAAATGCTGTAATACTGTTTCAGTATTCTGTGCAAATAAACTCAGTACAGCTTTCTTCTATCAGCGACAAAATGGGAGTCAGTTTGAACCCTTAATCCGAAAAATGGGAATCAATTCTGGTGTTCCGTGGGTGTGTAATCTGCTGAATGTATTTATGCCATGTTGTCCTGCACCTTTAGGAAATATGCCATGTTACTACCATTTCAAGAACTAAAGCACAATTTTACTTATGATGTGCTGCAAAATGCCTCAAAATCCCATTTGAATCTGTGGCAGGGTTTTGAGAGAACCTTTGCTAAATATTTAACAGCACTATTGGCTTATTAAATACTGTGATGTCAAAGCCATGAGAGGATGATATAGAGTGCACACCATAATTTTTTCCCTTTACATTGGTGCTCACTTTGAACACTGTACAAGCCCATTCATCAGAAGAACTGATGCATGCTAAAAAGCATTTATTCTTATCAGATAAATATAGCAATGGCATCTTGCTATTATATAAATGATTAAACCCCTCTTTGTTTAATTGTGTAACATATAGTGCTCTCCAGTTAGAAGCCCCTTTCCATCCTCCCCATTAAAACACCTGGAGAGATCACATCTGAAAATTAAAAGTGACGTAGTGAAATCATGTGGGTACAAGATCTATTGCTTATATGAAAGGCAAACCTAGGGGGGGGGGGGAAGAAAAAGAGTCAGGTACTGAACATGCAGCTTCACTTTCTTATACACAGAAACTGCATGGCTGACCATTTTACAGGTGGAAAATTGAATATGTTTCTGTGCATGTCGAAATGTACTTGACAACTAGATAATACAGCGATAGTCTGTTAAAAATGCAGATGTAGGACTGAAAATAGTCTATTAAGAAAAAAAAACCACCTCCCATTTAAACGAAAGTGAAGTAAATTTGTTCACAGCAACAGAGGTATTTCAGTATGAATCACTGAAAACAAATTTAAATCCACAATTAAATATATTAATATAAGCTAACAAAAAAATCTCTTGGCATGGAATTGCCTGCAGAGTGTGCATTTATTCTGTAAACACTGTAACAATGATTATCTGTCCTTCCAGCTCTCAGTGGAGACTTCTGCTTTTGAAAATGTCTTGTGGTGACTTACTAAATTCGGGCTATTTCAATTAGTATTACTGCACATTAAAAATTAATTGTATTTAAGAGTGGATTAAGGTTTACATTTCAATTCTACAGTGTGTGCGCTAGAAATGACAGCTAAAAATCAATGCTCTCTGTCCCATAATCGGATGTTTGCACAACCAAATACTGTAGGACTGGCGTCAGTTTTAAAAGAATGGGTAGTTCAATTCAAGGTGCATCAGTTCTAATACCTCATTTGAATTGCAATGCTACACAGCCACAGTATTAAGCTAAAGAAGAAAATGAAAAAAGAAAAAGAGAAAAAAACTCCCTCGCAATGAAAAAAGTGTGTCATCTTCACAAAGATGGAAAAAATCCAAATTACAGCTGAAAATTCACGTCTGGTATCACTGAGGGAAGAAAGATGTTTTAATGGGATGGAGACTTCATTACAGAAGACATATTTTTATTTTCTGTATTTAGAATGTGTTGCTAAAATGACACCCAAAACTGCAATTCAGGTGACAGTCTTACAAACACTTAAGAACATATGTAGCCTTATTCGTGTATAAAACAAAGCTTAAAACAAATCTATTTGTATGAATAAAATCATACGCACGCTTACATATTTTCAGAGTCAGATCTTTTCATTACGACTCATAATGTACAAACAAAACCATTTAAAACTTTTACTGTTTGCAGCAAGGGGTGCATGAAGGCACATACTGAAAGCAGCTCTGCTTTGGGACACATCTTTGTGTGAGCTGTCCCAGTAAGGACAGCACCAAAGGAGGAGTCCATGAGTGACAAGCTGACACACTTGGGAGCCACGGTACTATGTAAACCACAACAGAGCTGTGGCTTCTGCTCTCACCCATTAGAACAGCAGCTGCTGAGATGCTGATTTTCGTTCCATGCAAACATGAGGAAGAATTTATTTACTGTGAGAGTCACAGAGCACTGGCACAGGCTGCCCAGAGAGGTGGTGGAGCCTCCTTCTCTGGAGATACTCAAGACCCATCTGGATGCAACCTGCTGTAGGGAAGCTGCTTCAGCAGGGCTTTGGAGCAGGTGATCTCCAGAGGTTCCTTCCAGCCCCCAGGATTCTGTGGTTCTGTCCGAAAAACCCCAGCTGAAGTGGGAGTGGGGACACAAACATTCCTACCAAATGTATCCAAAAGTGAAAGTTTTCAGGCACCATGCTACAGTGAGAAGGGTACTTGGGAATGGGCAACAATTCTGACACTAGTAATCATGTTAACTATGCTCTCCTGAGCTGCCCCACTGCTGGAGAACGCAAGTCAACAACTTGGCTTCCACATATATGAAATATTCCCTTTTGCTGTATGAAAAAGCAGTTAAAAATTGCCTTCATGACTGAACATCGCTTCTCGTAATGTAAGGCTGAAAGCTACACTATTACCTGGCTGAAACTTGTATTTAGGCACCCTAATTTGGAAAGATTTTTGAAAAGAAAACGTCCTTATTGAAATATTTGTACCTTTACAACAGTAATAATTTTTACTACTTGGGTGAAACTGAATTTTGCAGGAGGTTTCTTGAGATCATGGCACTGGATGATAAACTGACACCACTGCTATAATTCTTCCTTTGAATGGGAACACAGTGCCCAAAATGAAAGGAAACAGCTAGAGCAAAATCATTTTTTTTTCGCACTCTTCTGTATTGTAAAATGTATGGGGAATAGCAAGAAGGGAAAACGCGTGCTGCACTTGTTACAAACCTAGTATTGTTCCTGTGTGAGAATGGCTAGCAAGAAACGCCTGTCACTTTTATCAACAACAATCTAATATTTTAAAGAGCAAATGATGAAGAACACTTTAGGTTGAGTAACCAGATCAAGCTGGCATCGCTCAAGTGCTGCAAAGCCACCAAGGATAACAGAGCTTGGAACTGAACAGTCATTGGTGTGTACCTAAGAGACAAGTCTATGTCCACGCTGTTTCTAAAGATCCCCTGTGCTGCATGGATGTCCAACAGCAAGTTTGGTATCAAGAGAATAAAGAAGATGGGATGTAATAACTACAATAAAAAAATAATCTGGTGCAAATGTACCCCAAGGTGTAGTAGTCATCCCCATGCAACAATCACCCTTCACTGCAATTTACTGATGTTGCTTCATTACAATACAGCATACAGAGGGGGCAATATTAAGGCATACTATTTAAAGCTACAAGATCCATGGTGCCAGCTACAGCTGGTACTGAATCAAGACTGTAGAAAACAAAGAAGGTAATTTTAGCAGAGAATACTGAAAAATGAAAACTCTCCTGAAGGTGCACAAGTGCGTTGTTGTTACAAGACTTAGCTGAAGCCAAAATAAGCAGTTGAAACTAAAGACTGCCAATATGTTTTATAGGGTGAATCTAGAAATTCTTCACAAAAGTGCAGCAATAATTGGTTACAAATTAAAACAATAACCAAAGAAGACACAGAAATGCAACTGGTTTAGATAAGGGAGAAGAGACATTTTCATACAATAGCATAATACACAGAAATTGAAGAAGAGATTTTTGCAGGGTACAAGACCTGCAGAACAGATGGACTTTGAAACAATGTTCAGAACTGCAGTGATGTGGGACAAATATTGAAGAGGAATAAGTATTTTATTGGCTTTTATTATTAATAGTGCTGTTAAACACTACAATTTCTGTTAGCTTTCTGTTTGTTGTCTGGTTCTGACAGGAGAAGAAAAGCAGGAGAACTCTAGTGTGGAGATGGGGAGGCCAAGAATAAGAATCAGCTGAACTGCACCTGTGAGAGGTGATGATATACCAAAAGGGGAGGAGCAATTTTGGGGGAAAAATTAGACCCTGAAATGGATAGAAAACACAAATCAAATCTGTGAGGTTTAAGACAGGCTGCAGAATTCTCCAATAAATAATAAAAAATACAAATATTTCAACAGCTTTAAAGTACTATTCTTTCTCATCGTATGTTAATTTGCCTTGAAACATTTCCTTACACAAGTATTGTCCCCTTTCCAAATTTCAGTGTCTTGTTCTAGGCTACTGAAGAAGTCATTAGGAATGCTGGAACCACCACAAAGTCACATCCACTCCGATTCCAGTTATGCTTTTGCGGCCTGTCAAGTAAAGACTGGAAAACAAAACAAGGAGCACCACTCTCTCCCCTCTTCTCCCAGTTAAAGAGGGAAGATATAGTAATATCAGAAAGAAAAAGGGGAAAGAGAGACGGCGTAAAGTCATGATTAAGTTAGCTGTATTTTACAGGAGGTAATGGAGCAGGAGAGTTTAGAGTCAAAGAGCCTTACAAATTTGCTTTTTAAGGAGATGAATGGGAAGCGTATATTTAAGGAAAAAAGGCAGCATGAGTGCTTCTTGTGCCAGAGAGGAGAACTTCTACTGAGGCTTTAGGCTGAAGGAGACAAGGAAAATGAGCTCACAGAAAGGGTAGCCAGGAGGACTTATCGCTAGGGTTGAAAGAGATGCACATGCAGCACAAAAGTAGCAGTTGAAGTAAAATACAATGTCCTACGTGACGTATCATAGAAATTAGAGCCCTATTTTCTATTGCCTAATTTATTCCCATGAACCACCATGAAGGATTTTTTCCTGACGGTACAATTCAGGTCTGTACTGCAAGGCACACTCCATCACTAGTGCAAATATAGCAGCAGATAAAAAATACAGTACCTTTTCATTATTAAGAAGTTAGTCTAAGATTAAGTTTTCTAGGTGAGCTCTCTGCCTAAAGGTATTTATTTCATTTTTCATTTATTACAGATTATTTTCTTTCTATTTTCTTTTTATTTATACCCATCTTTTTGTTAAGTTATATTTCAGTAAAAAAAAAAAAAAAAGGTTAAGCCTGACTCGAAGAATAACATTACACAAGGAGAAATATGGGTTAAAAGTTCAGATTTGGCAGGGAAATGTCACTCAAGTGAAGAGAAGACTATTTAACTGTTCTGGTGAAAATTGGTTTTGATTTGATCATGTTATGACAGTTTGCAAATCACACTTTGCATTAAGTGATATTTGGGTTAAGCTTTTTAACCAAACTTCCAAGCAAATGGAAGGCTGTGTTACCTCTGAATGATTAATTTAACTAGCCAGTAAATATAAACATCTCCCAAGTTCTTCCATGAATTACACAGAGCTCAGAAGGAATCTCATCTGGGGATTCTGGGGGATTTTTTTGCACAGTTATCTAATGTCTTGGCACTCACATAGGTGTGCCATGAAAAGCAATGAAGCTGGAGGCACAGTGGGTTCATTGTACATGTTGCCTGCAAGAGGGTTGAGAGAAAGTATACCTAGCCAAAAAGCTAGATATTAAGAATATACTGCTGAGGTCCTGAACTACAACCATCTAATAAAGTGGTGTGTGAGAGAAGTTTGAAATTGTGTGGCCAGGCACTGAAAAAAGAAAACCAAAACAGGATGCTACAGGCAAATCCTTAACTCTGGCCACTGTACATGTGTTTTATGATTGCTTTTGGTTACACAAATACACTCTCCTTTTTATCATTCGATCTAATCCAAACACGAGACATACCTTTCAGTATAAATACAATGAATGAGGCAGTGTTTTGAAACAAGCTTTGTCCAACATGTTATGAATAGCACATTCTGTAAAGTCTCTTGGATGAGGACCACATATATTGGATTATATTCATGTAATAAAAATAATGTGTTATGTGGCTTTGCACCTTTGAGCAGGTCTCCTTCACTCTGCCCAATGCTTCATTTCCTTTGGGGTTTCTCCCTATGCCCTATATCACACAAAGTGTTCACACAGGGGTTTAGCTAAGAAAAATAAACCTTAAAAAAGGAATGTTTCTTCTTCCTTTCTCTCCATACACTGAATTTCCCTCTATAATTACATCAGTTTAAGGGCACATGACAGAATTACTCAGTTCTGCCCCCCTAATTTTTTTTTTATCAGGGTTTTACTTACATGTTTCACTAAGTGGGTATATCATATTTCACAGGCAAAAATCCTGAGATAAACTTTAAGATCTTGACATTTCTGTGCAGAAAAAAATCTTAATTTCATAATATTTACATCAGATTGTGTTTTTCTTTCACATACATTTATCCCTGATTTGTTGTTTGCTCAAGCAGGTGTCTTACAACCTGAAGGATGTGATAAATAGGCGATTCAGCTTGTACACAAATGCATACAACCATGTAAATAAGAAAAGATTGCATTCAATCACAGAACAACTTGCATTTTAAGTAGGTACCAACATTTCACTTTATTATGGATTTCTCATTGGCTCTATCTAAAGAAAGTAATTCTACATATGGGAAAGGGTATGCAGGAAAATCTCATCATGCACAGCCTATGAGGCATAAGGATTTTTGCCTAAATATTATTCTAACTTCCCATAAAAACAGGATTAAAAGTACTACCTAATGAAAGTGTGTTGATAGCTCTACCTCTATATAGCAGAGACAGAAGGAGTTACTTTTCTCAGTAAGGATCATTGAGTGTGTCACTGGTTAATTTTTGTTCTATGCTCCTCATTAGCATTACTCTCAAGTTTCTGGTTATCATATCCGAAATATTAAGACATAATAAGTACGAAGGTGCAGATAATTGGATATTAACCAGAACATACTTGACTGGGCAGGAGGTAGGGCCTTGCTTAAACTAATCCTGAAATGTATTAATCACCAATTAATGAATGGGTTTCAAATTCATTTTCTATTATAGAACACCTCTGAGTATCTAAGCTTTTTCTAATAAAATGAGTTGGAATAACAGGATAGGAATAAGAAACACTCCAATTTGAGGCTGGCTTGAATTAATTCCCTATAGCTTGTTGTTAAGTTCATTGAAAACAATAATCCTGGTATGAGTGACTTTCTTTATAAGGTTGAGAAAATAACCATATATTATAGCATTTACAGTCTCTACTTGCAGGTACAAATGGTCATATAGAGGCTAAATTCAGAACAGAGCTAGTTCACTGGAGAACAGCTATAGCACAATCTATATTTCTTCAGAACAAATGTAGCTCAGTAAGACAAGCAGCAAAAGACTTGCGTCAAATCCAGATGGATATTGCCAATTAACGATCTTCAGTGTGGAGAAGGTATATATGCACACCTACTTAGGTAAAATAAACATTAACATAACACTCCCTCTCCCCACTCTGGCCCAAAATGTGGTCCCCACAAGTCTACTCTGCTGACTCAGGCTCTTGGAGGGTGGAACTTGAATGGTGGGAAGGCAAATACACCAGGATCATGAAATCCTGTTAAGAAGTCTGGCAGGGCAGTTGGAGTGAGAGAAGTGGTACCGTTAATCTCAGAAACCCCAGTTTCAGATGACGTTGCTGATTTTGCATTAGGCATACACCCCTTAACTAGCTTGACATGGTTGTGCTCTTCCCAGCTAGGGGAAATAATGCACAATAATGGAAGTTTTTGTTAACAGGGCTTATTTAAAGTCCACAAGAAAGGAAAAAAAAAAAAGAAAAAAAAAAAAGAAATAAAACCCTCAAGTTTTCTGTTGTTTTCTTCATATAATACTCATAGATGCCCAGGATAATTTTAAAGTGGATACTTCAGCATTTTCATTATTTGAAATGCATCCCCACTACCATACCAGAAAAATACAGGGATCCTTATTGTTACTAATGAAGAAAATTATATCAGACATGGTTGAAATGCTATTATTCCCCTCTCTCTCTTCTCGCTGTCCTCAGTGTTATTTACATTCATGTGAATTGCACGTAAACCAATATTATCCATCTCTCTGTTTTTTCCTTAATTTGTTGACTTTAATTTCAGTAAGTCTTAAATAAGCGCTTACGGAAGATGAAGTAAGATATGCAAGCAAGTAGTCCTTTTATCAACAATTTTGCCACAGAAATACACAAACATTTCAATGGCTCTTCATTAGCAAACAAATCAACAAGTGATATTTTAATGCATGACTTTATTCCATCTCTGTGGGGACTGTAGTTGAGAGTGTGATGTACAGTACAGAGAAAGGAATCATCAGCCACAATGTCCCAGGGCTCTATCCATTGAGGACTTCTCAGCCTCTGCTTAAAGAGTGCATTTAATTGACTGATAGACAGTAGCTTCTTTGTTCACAGAAGACAGCGAAGTAATGGCAGCTTGAAAATCGTACCATCTACAGGATCTCCTGAGACTAGTAACAGGGGGATATGTGTCAGGAATAAATAAATAATCTAATTATTAAGCCACTTCCTGTCAAGTTAACTCCAATTTGTTGGCTTTTGAAGGCAACAAAACGAGGCATTTTTCCTCATTATGCTTCTCTTTTTATACCACTGGTAATCACAGGCGGATTAAAGGGTGCCTGATTGGTTTTTTTGTCAAGGAACTGAGAAGCAGCCAACAGTACAGAAAAACAGAGTTGGGGTTAGAAGAAATTTCATGCTTGTCTCCTTTCCAGCTCCCTAACAGCCCACACTGCTGCCCCATACAGTGCTGCCAGCTGTACAGCAAATGTGTACCCCTCCAACGGCGGCCTACCAGGCCACAGGCTCCATCCTGAGAGCTGTGAGATACCTTGCAATCTTGGCAGGTAGCTACTGCTGTCATAGGCATAATTCTAAAGGTGACCTACGAAACCCCGTCAGCTCACCAAATGCAACAATATGAGCAGCTGAAGCCTGACACCCACTCTCCATATTGGCTTCTTTTGTTTCGCTTCCTGCGCTTACGAAGTGCGGAGAAACAGAGGGACAAACGCTATCGGAGAAACAGAGGGACAAACGCTGTCGAAGAATCGGAGGCTTCTCCTCTGAGAACTGGGACATTTCAGAAAAGGTCTGGTTTGGCTACCCTCTGTGCTGGCCACTAAGCACAGCCCCGAAGAAGCATGTGTTATGGCTCCTGATAAAGCCTGCTGACGAGTGGTCAGCAGCAAGGAACAAAAGGGAAGGCTGACACAACGGCATTAATTCCGCCCGTGGTGAGGAAGTATTAACATGCACGGTGTATCACAGCACCGGCAAGGAGGAGAATCGTGCAGTTCGGCGGATGGAAAGGAACAACTTTCAGACTGCCTGGCATTATCTCGCAGTGCCATCCCTTTCTAACACAACAGGAATTTCTACAGGAAAAAAAAAATTACAGCTTTGACGCACTTTGCTTCACGTCTTCATTAAACAAATGCCAGTCTCGATCGCGGATACTTTCAAATGCTACTGTTTGCATTCTCATTACCCACACTGCTCCAATAATTATTATTTAATACGAGAACATTTTCATTCAATTTTACTAGAATATTTTTAGTCCAAGCTCCACACCTCCACCCCCCAAAAAAGAGTGGGGGCTATTCGCAGTTGTTTGCCCACTGTGTCCTGATTTAACCATTTGTGATTGCAGAAGCCTGGAAAGTCTTCCCTAAAAGGAAACAGCTGTTCTCGATTCTAACCCTTGAAATGGAGGAGTGGTCTCCAGCCAGCACAGCTTGGTGGGCGAAATTGCATCCCCAGAAGTGCAAGGAGAAAGGGAGCCTGGAGCCCACATAGGTGACAATTCTAAGCGCAGAAAACAGTGCTGCTCTAGCATGTTTACAGCTGCCTTTGCCATTTCTGAATACATCTTGAATTTTTTGTTAAATTGCGCAGATAATTAAAGCCTCTTCATATTTACAGTCTGCTTCATTGGTACCATGAATTCTGTTTTCAGTTACTGTCTGCAAATTCCCTCCCTGCACAATTTCATACTAAGCAATAACACTTCATTTTACATAAGTTTTATCTGATGTCCCCATACAGAGCTGCCAGCTGTACAGCAAATGTGCCGCTCTCAAACTGAGGCCTACTAGGCCACAGGCTCCATCCTGAGATCTGTGAGGCACCTTGCTGTCATTGGCAAGCGTTCCCTGCTATCACTGCTACCATCGCTCCACACTACACACAACTTAAAATCATCTGATTATTAGAATTTGTGGTCCACACTCCATTTTATCCTTTATTTAATCTATCCCCAGATCACACATTTGTTTAAATGTTTTGGCTGGCTTACAAATCATGCAGCCATCTGCACAGTAGGTGTGACACCATTTTTTAGACAAAAGTTACATTACAAAACAACAAAGATAAAGTCATTTGAAATGCTTTGGTGTTTGTTATTCTGCCTGGTTCGCTTGGACCAACTCAAAGAAATAAATAGAATTATCTGTGTAAATCGATGAACATCTATGAAAAACAACACCCAGCAGAACGCAGAGCTTGCTCCATTACCTACGTTAATATCATGACAGCTGAGGAGAGATGACCTGGCCCACTTCTCATCTCTCCTGTACAGATGGCTATTAAAGAGAAAGTATCCCTTTTGTATGGTCCATGCAGAAACCCTTTATGGGCCTTTCAAATAAGCCAGCATTGCTCACAGGAGAGTAGCTTTCTGTTTGCAGGAAACAGCACAGATTTCATCTATTTTGTAAACCAGCTCCTCACAAAATAAACCTACATTTTCTCAGATTTAGCACCAAATGCTGCTTTATCCTGGGTATTTCAATTACATCTCTGCTTTTTGCATACAAGGTGGGAAAGTTTCATCTAACTTCTGGACCCCTTCTTGCCAGCTCTTCCTGCAAATAAGAGATTCCCAGAGTAACCAGATCATTTTCTGATTCTAAGAAGATACGACCCATCTTTCTGCTCTTAATTTATAATTTCCATATCATAGTACAGAAGAATCAGTGAGAGAGGACAGACAAAAGAAGTTGCCATCCCCTTCATCTTTTGATGTGCAAATGTGCATCTTTGGATTCTTTTTCTCCAAACCTCTTATAAGAGAGACTTCACAATGTAAGTTCTCCTCTAAAGCACTGTAACATGCTGTGACATTCTGTAAATGATGTCTTCCTTGAGATCAACATAATGCAACAAGTAGTGTTTTTTGTTTTCCTTTTTTTTTGTTTTGTTTGTTTTTTGTTTTTACAATTTCTGTATATGGGAAAGGAAAATCTAGTTTTTAGGAATTAGATAAATAACATACCATATGAATGCTACATCCTATTACAAGCAGGCTAAAATTTTACTGGGCTTCAGGAAGCTTATAATAATGCATTTTCTTTATCTTAACGTCAGTGATGTCGTCCACACATACACTGCACAGATGTGAGGAAAATAAAATGATTTATTTGTATGGGTTTTTTATGCATGCAGTTAATATATGCATAATGCCAACATGCATAACCAGATAACACACAAGCATGTAAATATATACATATTACATACTTACATTCCTGTCACCAAACAAATCATAAATCATGAGTTGCACTAAGATGTGTTTTTATGTCTTCTAGTAGTTACATATCACTTTTTACTGTAAAACACTGTTGTGAATTTTTTTTTTCTTTTTTTTTTCCCTGAGAAATTAACGTTAGATTAGATTTCTATATACTCTTTAAACTATAACTACTCTAGCATGGATTTACTTGGGGCTTAGTGAAGTATTTACTGGCATAAACTAGAATTCTTCTTGTCAGCTGCAGGGTTGTTTCATTCTGTTTTCCCATTAGATTCCTAACTTTGGTGCTTGGTGACTTTTTAATCTTTCCCTTTATTTCCTCCTCCTGTTCATACATGCTGCATGCTCAATACTACATAACACCCTCTCCTCAAAAACAAGTTCTTTTCCTTACCACAACAGACTTCACAAATGTGTTTTATCCTTCACACTGAAAAGGTTAAAGAAAGAAAAGTCTGTGTACTCAAAAATGACCTATATAGAGATTTTCAAAAGTAGGCTTACAAAAAAGTACCATCCTTTCCTCCAGCTCCCCAACTTTTCAGAGGGGCAGTTGCTCCTGCTCTGGCACTGGGGCTCGCTTTTCCATCAACTAAAGTAGCAGCAACCTACAAAGATTGTGGCTGTTTCCTCCTTTTATCATTCTCTTTGTCAGCCTGATCAGTCCTCAATGGTAAATGTGCTGCTCTGTTGTGCACAGCCAGCGGCTTGCAATTTGCTCACTATGTTTCATGAGACAGTTGTTTGTGGCTGTTTGGAACACATTTACCTCTTTGGGGATTTATGCGCTAGTTGCAATGCCAACCTCCATAGTGATAGAGATTTCTTTCTAACTAAAATAGATAATTAGAAGCTGGTAATTATTGGTCAAGAATTATCAGAGTGAAAAAAATTAAGCCCTTCATAAATAGTTCTTGGCAATGTCATCTCTTTACATTATCTCATGCCTAACAGCACTTTACTCAGAGCACTTAAAAATTTACGCTACTGCTGTTGAGCCTCATAATTTTATGTGGAGTAACTCCTTTTCTGAGTTAAACACATCAGAACTCTTTCAGTTCTGATCCACTCTGTGTGGGCATGTGTACAAAATCCTAGAGATTACGGCAACTGTTCAGTCTACTGATACTGAACTGCATCAGATACAGCAGATGTAAAGGAATCAGTATAAGAAAAAGTCATGCTTACATTGTCTACTTAAAATAACAGGCAAAATAATAGGATGAGCTGTGAAGAGAAGCAAACAGAACACAAACAATGGCAGACACTCCTTCTACACTCTCAGGTCAAATGCCAACTGTAAAACTACGCAAGGAAAACAAAGGGATGCCAGAAAGCCACTCACTCTTCCACAGAGCCCAGAAATATTTTATCTTTTATCAAAGAAAGTTGCTAAAAATGCTATATATTCTGCTCAGAGAGAAAGAAAAGCAAAAGCCAGAGAGCTAATGAAGAATTACAGTTTGCCGGTACTTTCTAAAACTGTATGAAACACGCCTGGATTTGCATTTCTTCCTCTCTAACTCAGAAGCTAGGAAATTGTTTTAACAACAGATTTCAGTAAACAAACCAACAAACATGTTGGTTGTTGAGTTTTGCCTCCTTTCAACCCACAAGCATCTTCTATGCCTGAATCAGCCTGTAGTTTCAGCAAAGGTGGGTGCTGCTCGATAAAGCACAGTGTCTAGATAAGTGAGGACGTATCTGGCAGTCAGAACTCTTAAACTTTCAGTTTTTCCACTTCTTTTGCATCTTTGTCCTCATCCATTACAGTGCAAACGGCTAAGTGACTCATCCCACCACAAAGATAATGGGAAGACTGGAAAAAAAACTGCAGAACAGTTTTAAAATGGGAGGTTCTAACAGTAATAAACATGTAGTTAGTGAGGAAAGCCACCCCTATGACAACTATTTAACGTATAACTTGTATAATAACAAACAAAGATATTTAAGGCACCTTATTGGATCACCTGCAGATTTTGTTTTCCATTAGGTGGCATAATCTCTCTCGTTGAACAGATAGAAATGTATAACAATCTGCAAAAATGCTGTATGCCCTCCTAACAAAGAAGAGTAAGAGGCTTTTTAAAAAGCCTCTAATCCCTCTTCCCCTGCTAAATGTCTAGTTGAGATTATATTTGATTAGACAAAAACACAAACATACACACAACCTAAAAATACCTACCCTCAGTGGAGCTATTTCAGCCAACAAAGTAATTCAGGTTGCCTTATTTAAAAGTCTAAGTTTCACACTGGGGTTTTATAAGCATATATTTGCCTTAGTGACCTTCCATAATGCATCCTGTCTATGTGGATGTCAGCAACATGAACTCAGTTTACATCCTGTGATCGTGTTCAAGAGACACAGTAACTAGATGGGACAGTATCAACCTCTCTAAGCTCCCAAATTGCTAAAAAGCTGGTGAGCAGCTTTACCCCCGGATAGCTGAGCATGAATCTCTGGACAGTGGTTCTCATTCTCTCCTCAGCAGAGTTTGGGAGGTGACTCTACGTCCATGTTTGTCCCATGTTCTACTAGCTCTAGACATCTTCCTCTGTCCTATAATCTCTTCCCCCCCCCTTTTTTTTAATTTTTTAATTAATATTTTTCCTTCTTCTGGGAGGGTTTGGTCTTTATTCCTTTTTCATGTTTTTTTTCATTCCTTAAAGATGGGCAGTTATGATTACTTTTTTTTCCTCCAATAACAGAAATTCCCTCTTCTGTTGTTCTTCCTCTTCATCCCTGCTTCTTTTCTCTTCTCTCTGAATCAGAAGCAACCCTTCATGTATGAAGGCTCAAACGTATATCCATTGATAACCGCAACACAATAATGCCAACATTTATTATGAGAGGAGATAACAGTTCCTGAGACTGTGAAACGATGCCTAAAAAGGGCTTTATTACCCCTATATTTGATCTAGGGATTATCACACTCTGTGACTTTTAGAGTAGGCTTTCCAAGATTATCTTCCCTTTCCCTTGCATTTAAAGCTTTATTGTTCCTCCCCTCTCTTCCTGAAGCTTTCTCACTTTCCCTACCCTAGAGAAGCAAGTGTCTTAATGGAAAAACAGGTCAGCAAGACATATTTCATCAGATACAGGTAGAAAAGGAAACAACCAAGGTGTTTAGGACAGCAAGATTATTATTATTTTTTTTTGTTTGGGAAATATGCTGTGTCAACAAGTGCGTATTCAGTCAAGTGTTTCAGCTAATTTTTCAATCCACAAATTGAATGCATGTAGATACATCTATGAGTTTTGTATTATATATATTCATACCAATACATTTGAGTGCATGTTTTCTGCATTATACAGGAATACTGTAAACCTATTTACAGACACACATAAACAAAGGCCGTTTTTAAACAGCCTGATGTCACACCTTGAACCTTTCTCTCTAGACAAAACACGGTCTTGGAAAAAGGCTTGTGAACAACGATATAAATTAAAGGAGGGGTGAGGGGTAGTGAAATTAGAAAGATAGCTAAGGAAAAATCTAATTACTGGTGAGAAAGCTAACAGAACTGAAGATCAGAAATTATTTTTCCCTGTGCTTCAAATCTGAGGTCACATTCAAAATGCTCAGGAACGCTGATATTCCCCTTCAGTCCAGCTCAAAATCCCCTTGCATTTGCTTAATCGAGTCTATATCATTAGAAGCTGCATTAGGTTTAGTCTGGCCATGCAGATAAGAATCTTCCACTGAACACAGATTACCACAAGCATGACCAGCAAACCTCCCTGCATGTTTTGCAAGCTCCTATATTTCACTGCAAGGTTCTATATTAAGCACATTTAAATCTGTGCCACTGTTGTTATGTCACGAAGCAATATAATGCATGATTAGACACAACACAGCCTTCATACTTTTTAAAGTTTCTCTTTCTCATTCAGCCTCACCCAGTTTTAGAAATAACACATATGCAGTTAATCATTCAAGTTTAACAAAATGTCAGTTTTCTCAGAACTGCAGACTGAAGGTAACTTCACTGGATTCATTTTGTTTTACTTCATCTCTCCTCCTTTCTCACGTCCCATTCTGACTTTTCATTAAACACACCCAGAGAATAGAAGGAAAGAAAACTACAGAAAATCTGAGTATTTTATTGAAAAAAAAAAAAGACAGGTCCTATTCTGAAAACACAATGCACGTGGCAGGTAGGTGGCAAGTTGACACCCTACTGTCACATTCCAGCATCACTCCTTACCTGAGGTGTCTGCATTCCCCAGCACGTTTCAGTATCACTACATGCTACTGTTAAGGACATGGATTAAAAAAAAAAAAAAAAAAAGAAAGAAAGAGAAATCCAACAGAAATGGCAAGTTCTGTTGCTGGTAACAAGGGACTTTTAAACTGCACACTACTGACCCAGATTGAACACTAAAGCAGTTCAGATTATCTCTTCACAAAAGATTCAAAATACCAAGACTAAAGATTAGTCCAACAGGCGAATCACTTTGCTCATTTCCAAACCAGCTTGTCACGTGTATTTACTCACTTCTGCTGAAAAGTGTGCAAAATGTTCATACTCTAAACGTATTAAAACTTAATAATATACTCAGAAAAATGAGCGACTAAGTTGCGGCAGGTAATTTCTTTTACAGTGTAGCCAAGTTAATAGAACTCATGGAAGAAATATTTAAGTTACGTTACATGAGAAAAAGAACAACCACCTAAACTAGCATCAAGCTAAGCATTTTTAAGTTATAAATGATGAAAAAAAAAAGCCAACAGTAAATTATCTTCATTTCAGTATGTACTTACTGGTCCTATAACATATAGTTTGGTCTACATTCTTCTTGCTTTTTTATTATTAAAGCAAGAAAAAACAGCATAAAGGAAACAGGAGCAAAAAAAGAAAAAAAAATCAACTGTATCCACCTTTGCCTTGAAATGTAAAATTCAGAAAACAGACTAAAAACAAAATAAGACAACCCTGTCAATGTTATCTTATTAGCGGGCAAATGATGTGCTTGATAAATTTAATTGGCTGATAGAACTCTTAGCGCTATTGCTGAGTGGTTACCAAATTGAAAATATTATGGGTAATCCTAGGGGAATAAGCCAATAATAAGAAAATATGAATATCAAAGAAAAAGCAGCTTTTGTTTTATTCTAATTTACAACTGTAACACCCTTGTAAACATCAGGCTAGGCTTGGCTTAGGAATCCTAAAAGATTTTTTTCAATATGCTTGTACTTTAAAGAGCAGATTCCATTTCTGAACAGTACAATTCCTTATTTTTTTCATAGAAATGATAGTATTTAGCTGTATGTGGATACACTCAGGATTTCTTCCAGACTGTTCAAACACAACAAACAATACTATTTTATTGCCATTTGAATTATTTATGTTTCCTAACGACAAAAACTCACCAGTTTTGATTTTGGTACCAAGGTGCTTGAGATGCACACAGTAGTGTCATTACCATAATAACTTCTGAAATTAAAACCTGTCTAAAACTCTATGGAAAGCTAACATCCAGTTCATTAACCATTCCTGTTAGTTTGTTTTCAATAATGCAAAAATGATTAGAAGTTTAATTTGCTAATCACCTGTGTTTTGACTGGCAGTGGATATATAATTCTCTGCAGAAGTCTAAACTAGCCCTTGCAGAAAATAAAACATGCTAATGCTTTATCAAGTCTAATAATATGAATAAAAAAATCAATCATGCCTAGGTTAATCATTGATGAATGTACAATTAATTTCTCCTTAACTCTGTTTAATTTTAGAGGCAATGATGATCACAAATAAGAGAAATAGCTATCTGTCTTTGAGAAGTTTTAGTGCTTCACTTACCAATCATGTGGTTTGCAACATGAACTTGGATATCCCATTCATTGTAGAAAACCATCTGACATTTGATGCACTGGTAGGTCTTCTTCTAAAGAAATAAGGGTAGATAAAATTTACTAAAACATGCAGTTGGTAAAATTTCATTACAACTCAAAATGCTGAGTTCAAAGTGGTCATTTAAAGCTCTCCAGCAGTGTTTTTATTAAGGCTTAATTATTAATATTAAATAATAACACTCTGCAGTTTCTGTAGCACCTTTTATCTGAGTTTCCTGAAAGTCCGTAGACATTGGGTTGTTGGTGGTTGCTTTTTTTTTAATTATTATTTTATTTCTTTTTTTTCACCTTTCTAACTCCACGGAGAGACCAGTACTGCTAAAACAACACTGTCATATTTATGGGAGGCAAAATGTGATGAGAATATGTGGGATGTGATCCAGACAACACTGAAATCAATGTGAAACCTTCATTTTATACAAATGGATTAGGCCCACTATGGAACTGGGGTGAAGCTAGGAAGAAAACAGAAACCTGCCTCCCTCTCAGTCTCAGCTAGGTCACAGAATCTCCTCTGCACGTACATTTTAAATGGTCCATCAGGTTGCCATCCTTCAAAGAAGGGAAAGTTCTCATTAGTGTGGACAAATGGTAAGTGTTTTCAGGCAGTTGTTTCTGTGTCTATTGGCAGGCTTATATTAAAACTAGGAAAGCTGGCTGGAAACCAGCAAGAGAGCAACCCTTCTGGCCACATTAGATCAGGCTTGACTTACTGAAAAATCATGATGTATATAAGGCAAATTTTGTTATTAGCAAGGAAGTGTCCTTTGCTCTCTACAGTGAACAGGAGAAATCCCTCCTTTGTACCTTAGTATCTTTCAAATCAGATCTGTTGTTTCATTTGTCTGCAAGGTATAATACTTGAGCAAGATGTTACAGATTGCAGCAGTAACATCCTGGAAACATGACTTCATTTTTTGTTATTATTTTTCTGACCAGAAGTTGATCGGAAATTCTGTATCACAAAGCACATCTTTAAAAGTGAAAACTAAGAGCGTATTGAAAAGTAAAATTTTGCTTTTCCATCCTAGAGTCTTTAAATCTGCAATTCTAGGCATCTAACCAGACAAGTCAGATCCATAAAATTATTCAGCTGCATAATTGTAGTACCAGGAACTACATTTCTAAAGTAACAGTCCTGGAGAGCTCAACTGCCTTTTTGAAGATGCAGTGAAGGTAAGGTAAGCCCTGAAGTGCCACATCAAGCTAGTTATTCAGGAGACATGCATCTTTCTGTACAGCCACAGACATCTTGGCTACACTAGGAAAAAGAAAGAAAAAGAAAAAGAAAAGGAAAAAGAAAAAGAAGAGGAAAAAGAAAAAGAAAAGGAAAAAGAAAAAGAAAAAGAAAAAGAAAAAGAAAAAGAAAAAGAAAAAGAAAAAGAAAAAGAAAAAGAAAAAGAAAAAGAAAAAGAAAAAGAAAAAGAAAAAGAAAAAGAAAAAGAAAAAGAAAAAGAAAAAGCATATAATTTCTAAAGAACAAAAAGTTACAAAAACCCAGTTCAGATACACTAAATTACAGGTGTCATATACATATTCAACTGGGGAAGAAGAAGAGTTAACTGGATAACATGCATCAAAAATAGACTGTTTTGTATACGTCTAACTTCTGAAGAGTGTTATACAGATGATATCATCTATTATGTTTTTTAAAAATCTTCTTTCTTTCTCCCAGATTCTAAGCATTATTAAAGACTCACTCGATTTGCTATCAGCATGTAAAATCAGACATCATGACCCATACAAAGTGCTTATTCATTAAGCACCTTTCCACTACAAGCCCTTAGAAAGGGACATACAGGTTTTTCAACATATGTCATTTTTTCTTACCAAGTTAACTGTAAAACTAGTGACTAATGAAAGTCAGCCCTGAAATTAAATGTTCCTGCAGGCTCCTCTTTACAAATCTCCTACTGCTTTCATACAGAGTGGCTATGTTAATTTTCTTCATGTCAGTAACAAAATACATTGCGTCTCTTCTCAGCAGAATAAACATGAGCCTTTTCTGCTCCTCCTCATCTAAACCAACTTAAGTTTCCTGAAATGTAACAAAGTTAAATCCTTACCTAGACAAATAAAATCAATCGGCACCCAGAAAACAAACCTGCTTTGACTAGAAAATTAGAGCTTTTCTCCTTTCAGTTGTGACTACTCTGGTAACATGGGTAGAAATACAGATGCAGTTCAAGGTCTTCCTATTATACATTGGTAAATTTAACCTTACTGCACTACATCTAGATCTATCAAAGTCCTCTAAATAATGACAATCATGATCAAAGATTTATTATGCTAAGCTCTTTACAAGGTGCTTTTTGATGCTGACATATAGAACAACAATATTGCATAAATAACAATCTCTCTCCCTCTTTTTAAAACATTGTTTCCCTTTAGAACTAGTTAGAAAATATTTCTTACTCCCTGATGACTGGCACTATATATTGTTTATTAGCATACCCCTAGCATTATTCCTGATATGTGACTTTGTTCAAAAACAAAGAAACATAAACTTAATGGCTGGTCTTTTCTCTTGTTAGCACAGTAATGCAGAGTGCACGTCAAGATTTGTTGGCAAAATCATGACTGATGTACACAATGGCAAAACATGCAAAGGCTGGACTTTTTGAAGTCGCATGCCAAAAAATAAACTCATTTGACAACACCAAAAATAATAATTTACTAGCACTTGCTTGTCTCTTCAAAACGATCTGACATATTTGGAGAGTCACACAGAGGTTTTCTTTTTATCATGAAGGAAAGAATGTTTCTGTGACTGCTGCTTGATCAAAACCTAGTTCTTTTTTGATTCCAAGCATATTCTAAAATGTTGACATCAACTTTCATTAGCTCGACACAGTCACCTCAAAGTGTCTAAACTTGTTCCTGGTTAAGTCTTGATTTTTAAAGCAAACTCGGTAAATTCCATTTACTCTTAGATTTTCAAAGTGATCAAACACAGTCATTTTTACATCATGTTGAACAAAAACCACATACTTATTTCCATATGTTTCACATTCTAAAGAAGCTCTTTTTCACTGCAAGTTACATCTTAGTCTCACAGGCTTTGTCAGACCAGCGGCACTCATGACTGCTCACACGGGCTCCTGGATCCTGCTGCGCCTTGTGGCTGGTCCCAGCTCCCTAACAGAGAGAGACCCAAGGGAGATCCAGCCCTCCTTAGCCTGTGTTCCCCCAGAGGGGAGACCTGGGGGAGATAAAACAGAAAGGAGCCCTGGAGTATGGCAAATCCACCTCCCTTGCCAGGCGAGAAGCCTTGTTGCTTTGGCATAGCACTGCACAGAAGTAAAATTGGGTCAGGACTGAAGGAGCCACGTGACTCTCTCAATTGTCTGCAACCCTCTGCAAGGCAGGATGTAATGGAGACTGTGACAGCTGTCCTTGCCTGGCCTTGCTGCAGCTGTCTGCAGCACTGTAGCCCCAGCAGAGCTCCCTGCCCCTCTGCCCAAGTCATCGAGGGAAGGCCCAGCAGGAAGAGCAGGCACTCAGGCCTTGCTGCTCCAGATCACTGCCCAGGGCATTTCAACTGTATGTGAAGATGAAGGGCTGACAGCGCAGGGCACTTACATCCTAACCTGCCATGGTTGCATTTGCTGGAGGACACCCATCAGCCTTCTGCCAGAGCTAAACACGCCAGTGCCCTCATTCTCCTCTCCTACCACTAAACAAAATAACATGCGTCAATTGTTAGACTAGCGTCATACCAGCAATGGCAGGCCACAGAAGAACATGGCCAGCACATTTCCCTATGTATACACTGGGCAGCACCAGTAGGGAATCAGGAGCAGCTGTAGCTGCAAAATTTATGAAGATTTGTTCCACAGGAGAATGATGCACACATTATCACATGGAATTATGAAAACCTCTGAATATTTTGTTTTTATTTCTTACATCACTGTAGCCTCACCTTTCCATAAGATAACACAACTTCTCAATAAACAACCTCACAGTTGATCCACAAAACACCCTCCTGTCAAGAAATCAACTGACAATTTCCTATGCGCTGACTGCAAATCCGAGGCCCAAGTCACATCTGGGGCCATCCAAAAGTGTCCTAGAAGAACAACAACTGCTTGGACTAGATGATTCATACAAGCTAGGGCCATCCAAAAGTGTCCTAGAAGAACAGCTGCTTGGACTAAATGACTCACACAAGCTAGGGCCATCCAAAACTGTCCTAGAAGAACAACTGCTTGGACTAGATGACTCACACAAGCACTGGGCAGACACATTGCCTCTTGAATTCTTGTTCTTTTTCATTAGCGATTTAAAGCCTTCCAGCATGCAAAGCTTCTCTGTGACTACCTTTAATGAGCTTCACATAGGGCCTTCAATCCATGCAGAGCATATGCACGCATCTTTCTAACCTTTTGAATAATTAATATCACCTAGACTTTTAATTATTGTCCTGATCCTCTCTTGTCACTTCACAGTTCCCAGAATTTCCTTACTATAAAGGTCCTCAAAGTGTCCATGTCATGAAAAAAGAGGCTTTGCTGGCCTCCACAAGTGGCCCAGGAATAGTCTACGAAATCGGTACTTCAATCTCATCCACAATTCTATTTGCTTTAAAAAACAAAAACTTTTCTTTTTAGAAGCCAGACAATAAATGAACACTTTATTGGAAGATTCACAGTCTATTCAGAAGACCTTTCAATGTAGCCTTCTGTGCATTGTGACTCTCGGATAAAATAACTCTGTTTTTTCTTCCTATTTCCTAATCTCATATTATTTGAGAATGAACTGCAAATGTTATATAAATGTCCAAGCTCCACCTCCTTGTCTCAGTCATTCAAGATTTTATCACATGCCTATTTTGCTCCGACATTTCTCCATTTCTGTACTATCACTGAATTTCATCACCTCACTACTTATTCTTTCTTCCAGACTACTGATACATTGCATAAATTCAGCAAAATTTGTGCAAGCAGTGAGGTTTTCCATTATTCACACCCCTTCAACCTTAACTGCTTCAATTCACAAGACTCCAACGCTACCCATATTCAGGTTAGTGTTGCTTTTATTTTCCAAATCAAGCAAAGTAGCTCTTCCTATGCCACACGTACCAACCCAACAGATAAGTTTTTCATGCAATATGTTTTCAAAAGCTTTGCTAAGATCCTGGTAAATCATGTTTATATTCTTTAGCAAAAAATTTAGGTATGATCCTCCCTTTCTGAATCGTTGCTTCCTATCCTCTGTCAAATCCAAAATTTCTGAGCATTTTTCTGTCACACATTTCTCTCCTCACTGCCTAAATCAAATGTACAAACCTGTAATTTCATTCATAATCCTTTCATCCTCTTTTATGTACAGACTTGCAGGCATCCCAAGTTTATTCTATACTACTTCCAGGCCTCTCCTACATGCAATAGTCTCTAGCACTGAAAATGGCTTTGATGTATAAGCCGTTCACCTAAAGATATCCTCCCATTTACAACCAGGTACATTGCCTACCCATGCAACACCAGTAAAGGGGATTTTTCCACTTTGTTTTAGCAGTGGATGATGGCATGGATCAACAACACAGCCAAGCAAACTTGCTACTACTGAAAAGGAGTAACCTTACACCTCCCACATCCTCTGATTTCTCTCTTCCCCATCCCAACTAATCATTCTCTCACAGATTCCCTCACATTAAATCCAGATTGGAATGAATTCTGTTAAATAAACAGAAAGGTAATCTGACAACAAGAAAGCAAGTAGCTTCCATGTTTGTGTTCCCAGCAGATCATTTGCAAAAGCAAGTTAAAACTTGCACGCTAACTACAGCAACTTGCTGGTGCTAACTCCTAATGCTGCCAGCTGATTTTTTACATTATTATTTCATTAAGCGTTAGCAGCGTGCTTGGCCCTGCATGAGGCACAAGAGCAACCATGGTCCCAGCCTATTTGTCCATTTAGCCATTTTTCATCATAACTCAGATTACTTTTGACAGTACCTTAATTGAGGATTTCTTTTCTATCTTCCTGGATGCTTACTTTGTCAACCTTAAGCTCTAAAAGAACGAAGCATATGTTAGACAGTTTCACTGCATAGTTAGCTATTTATCTTGCTTATGGGCCACTGTCAGCTCGCATTTTTTCTGAACTGATTGCTAATTCTTCTCATTGCTAATAGAACACCCTTTAAGTAGTATTTCCTGATCGTCATTAAAAACATTATAATGATTTTATGAAGATTTTTTTGTTTATCAGGGTCTTAAGTATTGTGGGATCTGAGTGCACATGTTTAGAGAGAAAAGACAATCAATTCTTTATGAAAAAGAAACAATAAACAGAGGAAAAAAAATTGGAAATTCCTTTCACCACAGTTACTCATTGCTTTAATACACTAAGTTCTATCAGTTCTTCTTTCTTTAGACTGTCTGCTGTCCTGTTCTCCAACTTTGTGATCTGGATGCTCTATTTAATCACATTTGTCTTCAATGTCTCTTAGTTACAAACCTTTCCTTCCCCCAGCTGATGAAGTGCATTAGCTTGTGACGTCTCACATCCCTACACAGAAACCACATCTTGCACCATTTTAAAACTGCAACTCCTCCCTTCAGGCTCCCTAATCCTTCAGCTCTCCACATGCCTTTGAAAATCATGTACCTGTCAGAAAAGGGACTCCAAAACTGGCAGCATGTGTCTGTATATTTATTTTCTCTTAATTACTTCATATCAGGTTTACAAACTTTGTAAGTATGAACAGTTGTAAATACTGTGAATTTGATTTGGGATCTGGAAAACAAATATGCTTCTTTCTGATTTTCTGTCCCAGGGCCTGATCCAGGCTGGGCCTCAAAACATTGCAAATGCATGTGCTGAGCAGTTCTCAGGAATCTGGAGCTTGCTGTGACTGAACTTCCTGTCACAGAACCACAGAGATTGGAAGAGACCTCAAGAAACCATCGAGTCCAACCCCCCCTGCTACAATAGGTTCCCTACAATAGGCATTTGACACAGGTCAGCATTCCTCCCTCTTTGTCTCCTTACATCGCACTTAAAATCAAATAAGGTTGCCAAGAGAGAGCTGCAAACCCATCAAGAGGCATCCTAACATCCTGCATCTCAATCTCAGTGCAGCTACATGGCTGTGGATGTTAAGGGGATACTACAACCGAGACTGAGCTGATAATTTTGCAGATGATGTGGCATCAAAGCACAGGCAGCAGAGCATGACTTGGCAGGTCTGAGATGCAAAAAGCTGATATTCTGAGTAAGCTGATGGATTGCTGGTGGTTTTTTTCGAGTCCCTTTCTCTTTCCCCTTTGTTTTAAAAAAGGCATACTGAGACAGACTGCCATTCAATAAAGCCACTACTTTCTTCACCAACAATCAGCAACAGATGTAGACCAATAAAATTAATAGTTTGCAAGTACGCACAAGAGAATACTCTTTTGTCTCTTTTCACCATCACGAATTTTGAAAAAGCTCTCTGGATTTTAACAGAAAGGCAAAACTGGGGGCCTTTTATACACCTCATTTTGTTTATTTAATTTGAACATTAAAAACACTTTTCTCCCACGCTATGGAAAATTAATGACAATTAATTTTGGTCTCTGAAGCGAGACTCGGGACATTTTTCTTTTCCTTACTTGTCCACTTTCAACTGAACCTTTGTTCCTGAAGAATTCTGGGCTATTACTTATGAGTGTAATTCTGCCCTACTGAACAGTTGTGCTCAAAAATATGCAGCATTAATATTAATGTACAAACAGAAATATATTACTCATACATAATATATAAGAAATTAATTTTCACTGAAATATCAGGAGAAGGATTAAACCCCTTAGATCCTTCTTCTGCAATTAGCTCTGCACTTGTGCAAGTCAAAGGGACTTCACAAGTGAAGGCTTCATATGATAACAGTGGCAAGACTGGAGTTATACAAAAGCTCGCCTATACTATAAAATATTCCAAGAACTGAATTCCACAATCATAGTGCTGTAGCTACAGCACCACTCTGTATGGATACCATTAAGCCACGTCAATGTTAACAAATATACCAGCAGCATCTTGAGCAGGCATGCAGCTGCTGACATTGCAGTGAAGCCTAACTGCGCGCCCAGTTGGCAAACCTCAGCTGGGGCAGCAGAGCTGCCCAAGGAAGTGGTGTACCAGCAAAACAAGCATGCCACTGAGTCAGTCTTCATCACTGCCCACAATGGTTTTTCTGCCAGTTTTTCTTGTGAAGACATACTTGCTTTCCTTTAAGGGAAATACAGGAACCTCCCACAATTCCCTCTGTCCTATTTTATAATCCTTTTCTTTCATATTACTTCTTAAAATCCCAACAGTTCCTCTTAGGTACATCCTATAATACATTCATGGGCTCCAATCTATCATATTCTAAAAGAAAAAGAGATCACAGGATTTTTATTTTTTTTTCAGAAAAACAGCATATGTCTAGGCTTGCCTAGACCATGATTATATGGACTATGAAATTGTGAGGCAGGGATTAAAAGAAAAAAATTAAGGTTAACAGGAAGAACTCACAAAAATCATCAGATATTGCACACATTCTCTTATTAGGCTAGCAAAGAAGACCCAAGCAGCGGAACAGGATCAACGGAGAATTAGTCAGGGAAAGCCGCAGGACTGGTACATGCTGACAGCCATATTCTTAGGGTTTGTGACCAAACCTACTTTAATCATCAGAACAGAAACCAAGTGGACTGTTGTGGCAGTGGAAATGAAGGTGGAAAAAGGAAATTTGGAAGCTTGGAATCTCAGATCATTCTCTGCTGGTGAGCCATTCCATTTCCTCTCAGAAAAAGCAGAAGGGAAGAGAAGGTCTTCCGGACATGAAAAGCCATTAAATGCCTGTTTTTCATAGAATGTTTTAGATGGATAATAGGCAAGACAGGCACCATCCTACGCAGGATACCAAAATAGTGGAAGCACGACCAAGTGGACAAACTGTCTCTTTCTCTTCTATCTTCCACACTGCTTCTGAATATACAAGCAGCAACTTTTAATGACTACACTTCTAAGAGGCTATATTTTTAAGGGGCTTTTCTAAGGCATTTCACAGCCATTGCAAATGATCAATGAATGCATGTGAAGCCTTCACTTTGATGAACTTTGCTCTCCAATAAAAACTGCAAGCTGTGGCTTTTTTCCGTTATTTGCACATTGTTACCTGTAGAACTGTACTGAGATGCCCCACCTTTTCATTCCCTGACTTATGAAGTCTATACTAGCAGTAAGGGTTTAACCACTAAAAAAGACCAAGGTAATACAAATGTGCATCTGTTAGGCAGGCCCAAAGCACACTGGAAACCACAGAATCACAGGGTGGTTGAGGTTGACAGCATTCCTCCCTCCTTGGGAGGGCCAATCCTCTGTTCAGGCAGCAAGACCAAGACTCCAAAACATCTGGGCAACTTGTACCACAGTTACTCTCATGAAACCCCCTGTGTTTCAATTTGTGCCCATTGACCCTTTCCTGGATATGGCCCATGGCAACAACTGATGTTAGCAGGACACACATTTCTGCTGTCATATCTACAGTTATTTTTTATACAATAATTTGTAAAAGAATGCAGTAAGTAGAATAAATGGAAGATGAAACTGGAAGGAGAAAAAAAGTATCCAAAGGTTCTGAACAACCAATCAGGCCAAAGATCAATCACCAGTCTTCACAGAGATATAGGTCAAACAAAAGGACCCTCCTGGATGGCACCTATCAGGTGGTTCATTTACGTTCATTTTGTACAACTTTACTGAGGATGTACATTCATTTGAAATTAACAGTTAACCCAGTGTTATTCCTGATGACAGTGACAAATTTGGGTGTCATGTGTGGTGTGTGAGATAAATAATACACACATTATATATAATAGCTTTATTGAGAAGTGATTAAAAAACAAACAAACAAACAAACAAACAAACAGCACTTCTCAACACATTTACAGTCAGTTAAGAAGTTATTGTGTGATCACCACAAAGAGTGGCTTGTGGTTTCTTATAGCTTCATTTCTTGTAGTTGATTGACTTTTGCAGAGAAACCAGGTATGAACTTCAGTTAATACCTGGTTTGGATCTCTAAAAGGCTTCTTTCTTGTCTGGTTTCTATCACCTGCTGGGTCACTTTTCTTCCCAAAAGCTGTAAAAACTCTATAGATTTTAATATTCCTGTTTGGCTATAATGTTTTTGTTGAAATTGGGCAAGAATAATTCAAAAGTTGGAGGGGGAAGAGAGAGAACTCTAAAGATGTATGCAAAGAGAGAAAAAGAGATATTATGACTTCCTGTGTCTCATTCCTAAACAGGCTAGAAAAAAAGAGGAAGTTTATTTTGGCTTCTACATGATTTTGAGGTCAAAGTACTAACACTCATCACTGTTCCGACATTCCACTGGTGTTGTGTGGAAGAGAAATTGTGACATGTTCTTCTGGTCACTTGACCAGTAGGTACACGTATAAGGAAAGTCCCATGAAAACAGTGGGCTGCCCAGTTGATCTGCTGGAGCATACATCTTATGGCACTTTGTCACATAAAGCTTTGTTGAATCTACATTTGCCCTCTCTAGAGTTGGTTTATGTCTTCATCTGCTCTCGCATGCCTCTCTCCTGTTTGTCTTTCTTCAAGGAGACACTCCTTCCGCTGCTATGTCTCATGGAAACCTTCGCTTGGGACTCATGTAAAATTTGGAGAACATGTTATCCTTTCTTCCTCTGATGCAAAGTTTTCCAAAGGTGTGAAGAACTTCTCAGCTGAAGCATCTAACAAATAACATGACAGACAGTATTAGATTTTAATGATCAGTGGACAGGAAACTAAAAAAACCTCACTACATTTATCCCTCATCCTTCTTTCTGTTCGGCAGCTCCAGTTAACATGAGCAGTTCCTTTCACAAACTGATAAGAGTGGGAAGGTGGGAAATTTGTTGTTTAACTTCAGTCGGATTAATAGCAACAGGGTAATAAATAACACTGTCTTTGTTAAATGCAGAGGAGCCTGTCTGATAGATCACTACAGAAAGTGTAAAGACAAAGAGATGAATGCTATCTTGTCAGCCATTCCATGTCAGTGGCACTACCAGAAATTAGAGTACGGTAATGTGAAAGTGGCCTTTTGTGTCTAGAAAAATGGAGTAGCCCTTGCTAAAAATACATATAGCCACATTTAACCCTCCCAAAAACATTGTCAAAATGATGCCAGAAGGTAAAACTGTCTTTTCAGAGGGCTCATTCTGAAACTCCAGAAGCAGAAAATATGTTTGCCACAGATTACTTCCACAAACTCTTTCAAAGGCAAATCATAGTGCCAGCAACAAACCTTTTTTACCTTTTTCTATCCTGGAATCCAAAATCCAGCATGAAAATCATGGGCTTGGATTCACTGACAGGAAGCCCAATGTTTACATTACAAGTCTATGTGCTTATCCACAAAAATCCTGCAGTTCAAATGATCAGCTTGGATTGCTGATGAGGAGGATTATTTTAATTTCTTTATGCATTTCAATTAAATACATGAGTATTGATTTCAGTGCATTTCTTCAGTTAAAAGCACAGTGATTTATGTTTTTAAGATGCTGTTGCGTGCCCTGCCAAAAGCATGCATTTGGGAACATTTCTGAGTTGCTTAGTCGTTCCTCTCTTCTTTCTGCCTCTAACTGCCAGTACCTTCTGCTGAAACAAAGCAACCACTTCAAAAGGCAGTTCCAGGTATGTCTTTGTGAGTTTGCCAGTCTTGGGGAAACGAGGTGAGGAACAGTAAGAAAGATAGATTCAATGCCCACAACAAATAAAGAGGGGAAAAAAATGTAAAGCTAAAACCATACACATACCTGAATGTCATTTGTGCTCCCAGGGGTACCATTTCAAGATTCATCTGAGGTCAGATACGTTGAGATTGAGGGAGCCACCAGCTCTTCAGCACCTGAATTTTGTGACTCCCGTTTCCGTGAGCACATTGCCAGCCTGCACCTTTATGGCTCCTTCCAGAATGGTGCTGTGACATGTTCAGGGTCCCCAGCTGGGACACGCCAACCCTGGCATTCCTCTCTGCACAATCACAACAGGACAGAGAGGAGCCCCAGATTCTCCCGTTCTTTGTCAGTCTTCAGTTGCTAGTTCTTTTCTCCTTTGTTCAGCACTTTTGATTCTCTGCTACAGTGAATTTCTGTAAGTCTTCTGCAACACCTACATAAACATATTTATTCCTGAAGTAATTTGGCAGTGTGCTTGCACTGCCCCTTCTCTTCTCAGGACCAGAAAACCCAGAATGTATTTGTATTATTAATGAAGGACTGTCTGCATTGCCACAGGTAATACAGTATTCACATGAGCTTCACATTTGTGGAAAAAAAAGTGATACATAACTTAAGCTACTTACTTACAGAAGCAATTATGCTAGCTGAGGCCCTACTCTGAACGTTACCACAAGGACCCCAAACTGAGCACAGCAGCTCACAAGGACACATAAGCACATCAGCTTTACCAATGAACTGCTGGTGTAAAGCCCACTCCCTCCTCCCCTGCATGCGAAGCAATTAGCAGTATAATTATTATTGAACTGTTACGCTGGTATGGTTCTGCATGTACAGAAGTTGTGAAGCTTAAAAAGAAAAGGCACACTTTTCTGCTGAGTCGGGAGTTCTCTCATTAGGTGCATGGCAACATACTGAAGAGGAGCAAAAGAGGCAAAGCAACACATCTTTTCTTGAACATCGCTTCTCATCTTCCTAGTGCTTTACAAAAGATGTATCATAATTAAGCATGGCAACTCACTTTCAGAAAATATCAATCAAAATTATTTTCTCAATAAGGAAAACGAAGCAGAGATGTTCAAGTGGATTTGTCTGAGCAGCCACAGCACATGAGTGACAGGAAAAGAACTTCTGTCAAGTACTCAATTCAATAGTGCATCAAACCTTGTTCTTTTAAACATTAAGTATCACCAAGATTATTATTCTAGCCTAACAGCATACTTGGAATAATTTAGGATTTTTACAAGAAACCTACACCCTCATCTACAGCCTGAATTCAGCATCTCTTTAAGCTCAAAGAATAAATTAGGGATTTACTAATTTTAAAGCTCTTTCAATAGCCATCTATCCACGGTTGAATTGTTTGAGTCTGTTTGTCTTAAGACAATAGTAAAATCACATCCTATCATATTATTTTGTACAGTCTAAAAAGGTTCATAGGTTCATAGGTACATTAGGTTGGAAAGGACCTACAAGATCATCTAGTCCAACCATCCTCCTATCACCATCCCTACCCAACTACTAAATCAAATCCCTTAGCACCTCATCTAAACGCTTCTTGAACAGCGCTAGGGATGGTGCCTCAACCACCTCCCTAGGCAGGCCATTCCAGTGCCTGACCACTCTTTCAGAGAAAAAATGCTTCCTCAGGTCTAATCTAAATTTTCCCCGGCGCAACTTGTGGCCATTCCCTCTCGTCCTGTCATTATTTATCAGGGAGAAGAGGCCCTGCATAAGAATACTTGGCCAAGAACCCAGAAACCATGTGTTTAGTGTAACCTTTTCTCTTAAAAAGTTGTCTTCTAGCACTCTTAGCACAGTAATTTTTTTAATTGAGTAACAAAGAGTATTCAGCACTGTTAACTGTCTGATAGCTATATTTTTCTTGCTTCTTAAATGAACTACTATTTACTTGAAGCTTGACAACTCAAGCCAACAACTATAAATTATGCAAATGAAACCTTCACTCCTTAATTTAATGATTTTTTTTGGTTGAAAACTTCTCCAAAATAGCATGTTTAAGTTGCCTTCTTCATTACCTCATTCAATTCAACAAATATTCTTCCTGTGCAGTAGCAAAGCCACTTACTAATAGTAAGCTTTAGTAATCTGATTTATTTTTACTGTTTATGTTATACACTTACGCTTTTCTTTCTCTCAGCCTAGATAACAAATCTACAGCATAGAACATTTGTGCATTACCACTTTGAATTTTGATTCTCATTGCTATAACGCTCGCATCACTACAATTTGAAATAATATCTGTTAGAAAAATCAAATTATCTTTTAAGATTTTATAAACATGCATTTATAGTTTCCAGAAGTACTAATGCTTTATCAGGAACTTGATAGCTTTTTGCCTCCCATGAGAAAAGTATGTGAAAGTCTAGGTTACATATGTGAAGACAGAACCACAAGCACTGAAAAATCAGTTTAAGAGCTCTGAAGGGAGGCAGAAGGCAAGTGGTGATTAGAAAGCATGCAAATGCTACTCAGAAATCTTGCTGTAGTTTAAAAGGCTTTTTCATCTTACATACATTCCTAAGATAAAAATTGAAAAGAGCAAGAAAAGAAACATGAGGCCAATCAGAAGATACAAGAACCCTGATTATACCTGATCCAAGTACAAGAAGATTCCCTTAGGACACTGAAGGTAACTGACCTTATATCATGGCAAGAGAGGGCCTAATCTCATTTTCCTTAGTTTACAAGCAAGAGAAAGTCAAACTGCCAACATGTTATCTTGTTAACTGTCTTAACATGTATGATTCTGTTTGTGCTTGAGGTAGCAGGAAGTGGCTTCCAAAATGACTGGGAAGAGAGATATCAAGCAGCCTTCTGAAGATGAAAGAAAATAGGATGACTGTGAATCTATCAAAAATTTATATCTGGTCATTTGGTGATTCCTACTCAGCAGCAATACCACAGGACCATCAATGGCCTAAATAGCAATAATGGGAGCCACTCCTTTTTCCGCTTCTTTGAAAAAGTTTTCCTTAAACTTGCAGTTCTCAATCTGACGAACTACTCCTCCCATTAACTACACACCACATCCCATCCTCAAATGTCACCCATCACCCCCCAGAGATGCAGGCATCATAAAAGCATGGAGTCTTTCTCTGGTGGATCCTGACTGGTATTACACTTTATCTCCTGACTGGAGCATTCCTCTTGGTAACACTCCAGGTCCTATGCTGCTTCAGTGGCCTCCTCCCACCTACGTTCTCAGTAGCTCACACTTACCTCTTGGACCATGCATCCTTATGTATCACCGCTCCTTCTCTCTGTCTGCCCCTGCCCTCCAGTTTGCACATGTCTACTGGGCGACAGGCTAAGAGATTTCTTACCCAACAGATGGGATCACAAATAGGGAGTGATGAAAGTGATGAAAGAGCAGCTCTTTAACCACAGGGTATCCATATGCATTCACAGTGAAGGGTTACAACACACTTGCAACATTTCAGGTTATAAGCTTTCTCAAAACAAAAGCTATTATTTCTTCTAATTTGTTAGTGTTGTGTTTTAAGGCTTCCTGAACTATAACAGGTTATTATGCAAAATACCATGTCTAAAACACTAATTCCAGGTCACTCTATTTCTATTATTTCTGAAAATAATACATTAAACAGATTCCCTTCAGTCAGTAAATGACTTCCCTACCTTTCCTCTCTACACCCCCACACAGCCATTATTTCTTTGTCACTGGTGTCTGAGGAAGCTGATGAGTTCTTTGAAGACTTTGAGCCTTTGTGGGTTTTTTTTTCTGATTTATTTTCTTATTTATACTGCAAGAGTGGGGTTTCATTCATCAGGCACTAGGTACTTCAGCAATATCGAAATCTGTTCATGGGGAATGGAAAGAGAAGTAAAACAAGGAACTGCATCTGAAGGACACATTTCCCAGTTTACCTTAGGCTAGTGTTGTACTTCTATTTAATCCAAATATGCTGTAAGTGGGAAAAATGAATGTCTACAACACAATTTACAGAGAAAAAACCCCACCGCAGTTTGTTGTTCACAAATATTTTTTAAAAATCTACCCCTTATGCCAGCATTTTGGCACACTGCGTTCTACTCCTCTGTCATTAATGCTCCCTGCCGTAAGCACAACTCCTAGCTGGGGATTCCAACACATTAACATAGCTAGGGTAAGATTCCAGATCTCAGTTGTGCTGGCATGAAGATAGGTCTCCTCAGTGATACAGAAGACAATATCCTAGGGAGACTGGAATTAGTCCTATTCCGCACAATTCAATCCAAGATGTAAGGCATATCAAGAAGCAAGTAATTACTAGCTAATGGCTACAGATGGAAATGTAACATGGTTCAGCCTATGAACTTCATGACAAGGGACAAGACGACTAGAGAAAAGGGGGATTTTTTTTCCAGAAGGATGGAAGGTGTCAAGAGCAAAATAAAAAGGATTACCTCTTCAGTTTGGGAGGGGCTGATTCTGGGCATTGGAGATACTTGTGGTGTTTTCAGCTGTGTACTGTTGCTGTCTGGAACAAGCTCTCTGTGGATTGACTGAATATGGTTTTGGAGTTCACTTTCTGATTCAAATTTAACATTGCAACTAGAACATCGAGTCTTCAGTCCCCCTGCCTTGCTTTTGTTCTCAATGGAACTCAAGTTCTCATTTTGGCCCATGCCTTGTCTGTTACTGCTTGAAGGGATGTTGACACTTGGACTACCGCTTTTACTGAGATTAACACAGCTAGCACACAGACCATATGGCAGACCATTGATGTCAAGTTTCACTAAATCCTGTTTTGAACGAAATTCCTTCAGGCAAGAAGCACACTTGTACAGTTTCTGGAGATGCTGTGCACGTCCCGTGGACTGCACGGCAGAACCATTTCCAGTTTTCTGCATGTGGAATGTGCCGTGGATTTTCAGTTCCAACGTGGAGGTCACTGTCTGCATGCACACCACGCAGCGGAACCCTGTCAAAGAGTTCCTCAAGTCAGGGTGCATCTGGCAATGCTCTAAAAATTCCTCCTCACTCTGGAGAGGCATCTTGCAAATCCTGCAGTTTCCAGTGTCCAGGCTCTTACTATGCGTGACTTTATGTTCAGTAAGAGTCAGAAGGGATGGAAACCGCTCGCCACAGATTGGGCACATATAATGTTTCACTGGTCCCAAGTGTGTCTGCATGTGTTCTCGGAGCCCGTTTTCAGAGAAGAATGTTCGAGAACACACGTTACACTTGTAATTCCCTTTAATGAGTTCAGCCTTCTTCTTCACTATGGCACTTTCCCCAGGTCGAATGTTGTGGTCCCGAAGCTGGTGGTTTTGCAGGAGAGTCTCCATGGTGTAAGCTGCTCCACAAATGTCACAGCCGTACATAGGCTCAGACGTGTCCACATCTTCTTCGCTGCCATCGTGGCTGTTATGGGACTCCTGGCTATTTGTCAACAAGGTCTGGAGCTCCACTTCCTCCTTCTGAACCTGCTCAGACGCCCCATTCGTTCCACAGTTCGGAGTTTTAGTTTCAAAAACACAATGTTTTTCCCTTAAGTGCTTTTCCAGCAGGATGATAGCATGGAAAGCTTTGCTGCAGAACTTGCAGTTGTACTTCTTGCTGTGCATAGTAATGTGGCACTGCAGCTCCACCTCTGTACCAAAGGACTCACCACAGAAGATGCACTTGTGCACTTTGCCTTGGTTCTCCAAGTGGTTGTGTTTAACATGAAGCTGTAGGTCAGTCTCGTTGCGGAAATCCCAGTTGCAAGACGTACATCTGTACACCTTCTTTTCATTGCTGTGCTTCACAGCCAAGTGTAATTGGATGGAGACTTTGGAGTCAAAAACCTCTTGGCACAAGGTGCAGCGGAAGAATACAAATGTATGCATGTCTAGTAGGTGCTTCTGCAAGTCATCCACAGAAGTAAACTGCTTGTCACAGCTTTCACAGATGTAGTAGGTTGAGGTGATCATGAAATGAATGGTAACATGCTTCAGCAGGGACTCCTGATTTGGAAATTCCTTGTTGCACTGAGGGCAGGTCAGTTTTGGCAGGACAGTATCAAGATGTGTTTTTAAATGAGTCTGAAAACCATCCAAGGAAGTATACTTAGCACCACATTGATTACAAATATATTCACCTGCAGGACGGGGAGGAGCACCTCCAACTGCCTGCATCATTTTTAAAGAGGTCTGCTCAATGGTTACAGGAGATAAGGGACTCATGGCTCTGGATTTTTTTCCATTGTGGATGTAATTCAGTGCCAAAGGAATGTTCTTATGGTTCTCCTTGATATGCTTGTTCAGTTTAAGAACACTATTAAATATTGGAGAATTTGTACAGTAAGAACAAGAATACACTTCCACTACTGGATCTTTTGGGGTTCCGAGCACAGGGGAACCAAAACGGGAACTGCTAAGATCACAATGGACTTGTCTAATATGCTCTTCCAGAGAAGAATCTGTAAGAAACCCCATGTAGCAATGGGGACAAAAGAACGCATTACTGTCCTTAGCAGCAGGGTTGGCAAATCCATGAGAGCATCGGATATGTTCCTGAAGAGTGTTGAGGTCATTGAACACTTCAGAGCAGAAGTTGCACTGGTACACCATGGCAGGCATGGTGGAAACAATCAGCCCTGGATCCGGAGCTTCGTGGACTTGCTTAAGATGTTCGTTCAAATTGTAGAGAGATGGCAATACCTCCAAACAATACTGACAGATATGGGCTTGTTCAGGTTTATCTAAATGCATAGTTTTCAGGTGTATCTGCAAAACAGCAAGGCTGGAAAATAACTGTTTGTTGCAGTAGATGCAGCTATAGGTAACTTTTGCCTGTTTACTTGAAGGACCAGTGATATCTGGCACTTGCTGAGCTGCCCGCTTCCTTCCACGGCCTTTTGGAATAGGAGGAGCCGTTTCCACCATTGTTGAACTATCCACAGAGAGATTGGAATCGGGAGTGGTACTTGAGACCGAGGTGTAGCCAACAGTTACCAATGATGGGCTGTTGCTGTGGTTGCATGATTCTGGCTGCTGGTGACTGTCCATGTGGCTGTACAGCTCTTCGACAGTGTGAAAGTTCTCAGAGCAAATGCTGCACGAATTCTTCTTCTCGCCATTATGAGCCTGCTCCATGTGATTCACCAGAGACGTTTCTTCTACAAAGAGTTCGTGACAATACATACACTGAAGAGCAGATCGGTCTTCATTAGGTGAACACTCAGGGTGACATTCTGCGATGTGCTTCTGAAGATCTTCAGGAAAATCAAAGCCTTCTTCACACTGACTGCACTTCTGAGTGTCTTTCATTTTCCAGTCCTCCATCCGGGAAGCAGACTGAGAGCCATCTTTGTTCCTCTCGTGAACCTGCATGTGACCATGCAGTGAGCTAGATGACAAGAATCCACGTCTACAAATGGCACATTTATATGGCTTGTTGGACGTATGAGTCTTTAAGTGAATTTTAAGATGATCACTCCTTGAGAATGCAGCATCGCACTCACTGCAGTGATACTTCTTGTCTCCCGTATGAAGCTTTATGTGGCGGTCCCTGCTTCGTTTGTGTTTGAAGAGACGACTGCAATACGTGCATTTGAAAGGGAGTTTGTCACTGTGACTTTGCTCGTGGTGCTTTAAGTAGCTGAGGCGGCTGAATGATTTGTCACAAAACTGGCACTGATAGGGCAACCCTGGGCCTCCTTCCTCTTCACCAAAATCACAACCTTCTCCATGGCTTGGGGAAGTCTGGTCCTTGCTAGAAGGTGATGATGCTGGCCATGAGCAAGTGGGGTCATCCTCAACATCCACTCCATCTGAAATGAAAAAGAAACACACCCACAAGCTTAATTTCTACAGGTCAAAGGAGATATCAGATGCACACAGACAACGGAGACCTGCTGCTCCTAAATAGCTAAAATGTATTAAATTCAGACTAGGGTATTTCTTTCACCTGTATCAAACAGATTCAAGACCACATTTATTTTTATCAGACTATAAAACATTAAAAGTTATTAAATAGTTCTGTGCTTATATTACCTTTTTATTGCTTTTTTATCATTTTTTCTCAGTTGCAAGATATGTATTATACACTGACACATTTATTAAAATGCAGATTTTAATATACTTAATGTTTCTTTTGTATCCATTGGAAAATGATTTGCATATTATGTGAGCATCTGAAGAGCCAAAGGAAAGGAGAAAATATTACAGGAATGATTTAAAATTAATATAGTCAACCCACATTCCTAATATTTAATAAAAAAAAAATTCCCTCTGCTTTGTCTCATTTTTTTTTTCCCCTTGAAGTTGATTTTGAATGTGGGCTATTACTGAGAGAGACTTGGGTGTTACTCTAAACGGCAATACGAAAAATTGCAGGGAAGGAACAGGACAACAGCATAAACTGTGATGTTTTCTCTAATAAAGCACAACCAGATTTCTCCTATAACTATGCAATTCAATTCCTGAAAGCTGGCAGCAAGATCATCCAACGGTCAAAACAAACTAACAAACCGACAGCCAAGATGAAGGAAAATTAGAAAGTTTCACAAGGGTCAGATGTGAACAGCATTATTTTTTTTCCTTTTTCAAGTTCAAGAGGTTGCCCACCATTTCTTCCTTTTTGCAAAAGCCTCAGCCAGCTGAACTTCCTTTGTCTAGCAGAACCTGTACTGTGAGGTGATCACAGACAAAGCAACTTGTGGAAAACTGGAAACAGGAAAAATGATAAAAAAAATACAATAAAAGCTGAAAGATTTATGAGTAACAAGGAAAAGACGAAACAGGAATGCTAGCCAGATAATAAACTAAACTAGTTATCCATGATAAAACCTCACCTTTACACAGGACAAGTCATAATTTTTATTTTTTATTTTTTACCAGGCGTTCTACAATTTTTACACCTTTTATTTTAAGCATAAACTACAGTACTACAATGACTACAAGTTGTTAGAATGCTTGAAAGACCACTCTAAATCAAATAATCCTTTTATTCCACTCCATAAGTTATGCTTGGTGGTTTTCTTACTTTCAAAAGTAAAATTAATTACAGTAATAGAGCAGAAAAAGAAAAGATAAACCTTTTTGAAAAATGTCTTTCTTAAGGCGCTCTTGAAAAATGCTGTTTCTTCACATCTCCACCCTTCTCTCAAAGAAACTGCTACACTAACATAGAAGTTAGAGCTGGCCTATGTTATGTAAACAAATTCCAAGCCTGTTTTCTTTAAGGTAACAAGATTTTACTAGATGATCAACCTCTTGCTTATCCACAGGAAACAGATGAGTATTCATTTCTTTCCTGCATCTAGAAACTGATGACAACACCATCTCCCTATCAATGCCAGATGGTAACCATCGAACTCTGAGGAAACAACCAAACACCATTCCTGGATCGCTGCCCACTGACACAATGCTTTTCAGCATAAGCTGAAATTACATGTTTTTTACCCTCTTGTTTACCTCTTGAAGGGAGGGGAGGGGAGGTTCACAGAGTACACTCACCTTTCTCATGCATGCACACATATAAGTAGACTTATACCAGAACATATTTGCATTTATCTATGTATGATTCTGCATTAGTTACATAAAAAAGCAAACCCAAGCCTAAGCATCCCCAATTTGAACTGATAGCAAAGGTGACAGTTTTCTTAAGAAAAAAGAAAACTAAACAAAACTGAAATTCCTTTTCTCCAACAAAAGTACTATCATCTACTAAAATGTTCTGCAGTGTACTAAAGCAACATTACTTATTGTCATAGTTACTAAATGATACCAGACAGTTGAGTTTTCGAGTTGGTACATTAATGACTGGAATATTCATGGGAGACTTATGATGCAAATCTGTGCACTGCCCTTTCAAATTGTTGGGTTTGACTCTAAAATTGGAAATGATCACAGCACTGGAAAAATTACTCACAGAAAAAATGTTAGCTTTTGTTACATTTTATTTCAAACAAACATTTTCAGCCAGGTTTCTTAAGTGGAAAAGCTTCTGAATATCAAATCAAATATATTTTTGACATACGGACATTGCCAGATGATAAACAGAAATTCATGTCAAGCAACTGAGCAAAGGAAAATAGCCCACACCCACACCTGCCTAGGCCACATATTTTAAAAACAAATTTGGTATTAAAAAGTATATCCCATTCAAAAATGATGCATTATTGTATAAATGTTTAGAGGAATATATAGTAAGCATTATGAATGATGCATTATCATTGGCACAGTAGTAAATCACTTTCTTCTTGTGGCCACCGCCTGCCTGGTTTTACCTCTTGTACAACTATGATTCCCTTTGGCTTGTGAGCCCCAGCAGGACACTGGACTGGCAGCAGGGTTGGGATCGAGTGCTGAGCATGACCACTGAACAAGGAATGGGAGCTCCTTTTCCCCCATCCAATCCTCCTCGTTTGCTTGGGTTCTCTCCTTTAGCTTTTATACAAGGTTAAAAAAAAATAGTGGAGGGGGAACAGTGTTTGTTATTACAGCACAGAGCTGGTTCTTTCTTTCCAGCCAGCAAAAACAAGTGTTTCTGCATGTCACGCTGCTGCTGGGGTTTTTAATCCAAGCCCATATTAATCCCGCACAGTATTTTTCTCAGCACAAAAGGGAAAAATGCAAACCTCTAGCTTAATGTGCATTTATGCTGTTTGAAATTTGAAAATCTGCCCTTCCTCTGCTCCTGAAGAACTACTTCCCCCCAGCCAGGCCCAGGGACCTCCACACAGCACATTGCGGAGGACAACAGGATTCTCCTGTGCACAAGTGTCACGGGGCAGCCAGCATGGTTCCCGGCCTACCCAAAGGCGGCTGCTGCTCCAGAAGGAGGACCTCTGTGTGCACTCACATCAAGGGCTCGCAGAGGGGCCTGCAGGTTATTGACAGCCTATGAAGGTTCCCTACTCCTGCTGATGAGGGAAATGTCTTGCTGTGGATTGGTTTTTGCTTTGTGGACTCCCAACGAGAACATGGGGAATTATGTGCTGTAATGGACTCACAACATTCCCCGTACTCATGTGTGAGCTAAGGGGCTATCCTTGACTTGAGGACAGCGGATCTAACCCCTTCCCCATGGGGACGCTGCACCACATACAACAGTGATTTACAAATGGCTGTAGTCCACCACGTGCCACCATGCATTGAGGCTACGTTCAGGAGTTGGCATTCAGTGAGTAGTGACAGGCTCTTGGCTCAGAGGGGGGACCCCACTCCTGCCCTCCCAAGGGCACTTCACACAGACCCGACTTTATGCTGGGGGTGAAGCTTGGCCTGCCAATGAGATAAAAGACTTCCAGCCCCTTTCTGCCAGTCACTCTGATAGAAAACACAAACAGTTTGTTGCTACTCTGCATACATCCATGTGCATATAAATCAGCAGACACCTACCCACTGAGCTATGTCAACATTACAAATACCGACTTTAAATGTTATCACAAGCTGTTTTCAAATACTCTGGATGAAATTCAGATGCATACGTACAAGTCCCCAGGAGTGGCATACATCTATCTGGGGGCAGGGGAAGGCTCCAGGTATGCCACAGAGTGTTTATGGAGTTCTAAAATATATTTTCTGTATCGACCTATTCTTTATCCTTCGCCACTCACTAAGTGCTACTTACCGTAAATGCTTTTTCTGTGTCGTGGCAACTATTCTGAGTTTCAGTGTGATGCACTTAACATGTCCATGTAAATTTTTAATTTTTGGAACCAGTCACTTCACACTCACTGCTTCTAAGAAAGCTCTAGCACTCACGACCAAAAAACTTCACTGAAAATCAGCTAAAAGTCCTAAAAGTCTATTTAAAGATGCAAATGTGTGTGAATAGTTAGTGCAGATGTTTTTCTCCACCAACTGTACTTGCTGAGTTTCACCATTTCCATAAAGCACATTAAAACAAGTGTGTGAACACTCTGAGATGAAAGTACCAAGCACTCCTGAGACTTCCAGTGGAAAGTAGAGCTGCCTGACTTTTCTCCAAGCAGACAGAAATGCCCATGATTCAGCAGCCTGAGTAAATAAAAGAGGTCCTTATTTCCTAATTTTGCTGGCTGGCCACACTGCAGCAGTCTCTGTGTCGCTGCCAAAGGGGATGCAAAACTGGAACTACACCCAGCGGCTGAAGGACTGTCTTTGTTAGCCAGCCAGGCCTTCCTGACCATCTTCTGGCAACAAAACTACCGTATCCTGCAAGGAAGACCTCCATCTCAGGCTTGATAGTTCTCTAGTCTGTCTAATAGGACTAAACAACAGATTTTGCCTGGTCTGTGCTGGAGGAGGACAGCTGGAAACTCAGTTAGTAGCAGAGTAACACCTGTTCAGTCATATTTATGGGGGAGAGTGCTCACTAACAGAAAAGTGAAGTAATACCAGAAGGAGTTATCCAATGGAAGAGGGAGGGAAGAAGGGGGAGCATCCAAGCACAAAAGCACCTCTGTGGAGTTCACAGCCAGCCGCTCATGTGCCAACCTCAGTAGTCGTGAAGTCTTAAATGTGATCTTTTCCCCAGTGCTGCTGACTGAATTAACAGTACCGCTTCAGAAAAATGTTATTTGGTCACCAGGAAGGTTTACGACATAGGCACGTTTTGGTTGGAATATGCTTCGAGCACTTGCTTTATCATGCCTTACTTTTCTGCATGATTTAAACATATTTTTGCTGCCTCTAGACAAATGGTCACCTTCCTAAAGAAAATGTCAGCAAATCTTTATGCATCATAATATATAACATTCCTCTGATAGAGTTTACGAATTAATTAATATTCTCAATATCCTATAAAAACATCTTTCTGTTTTCCCTGTTTTGTTGTTCATGTAACTGGGGCACAGAAAAGCTGGAGCAGTTTGCCTCAGGTTACAAATGTAATCTGTGCAAGGGAGGAAGCAGAACTCGTATCTCCCAGGTCTGAGCCATCCTGCAAGAAAAATTCTTTTTCCTCCATTCTGAAACACAGAGCTGGCAAAAAGCTGAAGCGGGTGGGCCCAAACAAGGAGAATTCAAGAGTTCAAGGAGTTCAGCTGAATGACACCCCCCAGCTTTGAGTCCTACAGAAACCCTCTACTGGTTTGCCCAGCCTAGTGGTAACAGCAGACTGGTCACACTGTCACCCTACAAGACCTCATCTGAAGTACCACATAGCAAGGGACATTTATAACAATGGATATGCAGCAGGGGAACAGATACTAAAAATGCCAAATCAGCTATACCAAGCAGCACAACACAAACACATCTAACAATACGCACTATCGCATGCAATAGGTGGATGAAAACGTATGCACGTGTGCGCACTGAATTGTGGTGTAGTTGTTACTGGTTTCCTCTCCACCAGCCAAAGAGCTGATCATACAAAACTGTACACATGCAGCTGTGTTCATACACATATGGAAATGTTTGAATGGACAACATACATAAATGCACGGCTTTGCAGGTTTACCCAATAACAAAATACAAGATAGAATTCAAATGGTAGGGAAGGAAGGACTAAGCAGCAGGTAGGTAGGTCAGTTAACTGGATGTATGATAGATCTCCACAGCTTTAAATCTTTGCATTTTTGTGCAGGTAATTGAGTGGAGTGGTTATTATACATCATATAGTTTACTTGTAATGGCTGTTTCAGGTTTTAGTGCCGGACACATTTTATATTACTATCACCACTAATTGTCTACAGGGCTACCTTGAAAATGAGATATGCAATCTTAAGGGAATATGCAGGTGTGAACAAATAGTAAATGAAGAGGTTGGATATTACTGAAATAAAACAATATAGCACTGTGTACGGAATATATCTAAATAACAAGATGATCAACGGATAGCATTTAGGCATTAACATGGCTTCAGCGATGTCCTAACATACACATCACTAAAAGAACCCATGATTTTGAAGAATTTAATAGAATTTGCTGAGAATAACTACCCCTAAAGTAACTCTAAATAAAATAGATATTATTATATCACATTCTCCTTATTTATTTATTTATTTATTTATTTATTTTCTATAGAAAGATACACAGCTCTGGAAAAACTGCAAACTGCAACTTTAATAGAACCATCACGTTTTTTTCACATCAGCGACCCCACATTAAACTCCCTCATTTGTCTCATAACTTATTAAATGGCTTGAAAAGTAATACTCTGTAATGGGCATTCAAAAGAGAAACGTGAACTTTAAAAATTATTTATAATTTACAGATGTTTTTAAAATCTATCAATATTTCAAAACTACTTTGGGAACACCAATTAAATGCATTAACAGTTAGATTACTGGGGCAAGAACATCCAGGGGTTCCTGACCAAAAAACCGAGACAGCCAGCAGGGAGGTTTCCCCATGTTAAATTTCATAAGAAAGGCGGCTCCTAGAAACAACAAATAAGATGCTTTAATACCTCACAGGAAAAACCTGCTTGCTTTAATAAAATGCCTTTAGTGCTTAGACAAGTAGTTAACATTCCTGTATTGCTCTCCTAAGGTAACCTAAGCCTCCAGTTCCATTATGTCTTCTTCACAAGATATATTACTATTACATATGTAAAGAGGAGCGTAAATGTTTTCCTTGGTTGTTGCTTAAAGTTCATTTGAACAGACGGAGTCCAGTGAACTCCGTCTTCTGCAGCCAAATTAAAGAAAACGTAGGCAGTTCACATTTTGCTTCACCTTCCAGATCTTACACAAAACCCAATTTGCAACCAGGAGAACACAGAGCTAACTACCCTCTGTTAGTGTGAGGAAGCCTGTACTTTGTGCCTCTCAAGGCAAAAAGAAAGAATAAGAAATTTTCCACAGTCCTCTACATATAACTAACGACAGTCACCATCCTCAAAGCTTATTACACTGCTTTACATAATTGGGAATCACGTCGCACAATTAATTTACAGGGGTTGTTTCGTTGTGACTTTACAAGCACTAAGCGATTCAAATTAGCTCATTTGTCCACTGCTTAATTGTGACAAACACATTTACACTGTATTTCTTCCGCTGTTAAGTTGCTCTTTCTCTTAGTAGTTGTTTGTTTGTATGGTATGAGTCAGAGACCACCAGGCTTGTTGCATCTGAAGGAAGGGTCAGGAAAAATCACCCTGAGAATAATTACATTTAGAATCAAGATAATGGGAGAGCAGAAAACCCAAATATTCTAGCAAACCTGCACATAATAGCAGTCTCCTAAGAACCTGCATGTTAACAACCTTGTGTTCCAAAAGTAGGGATTCAGTTAATCAGTACCATGGTAGAAAATAATCATTATAATATGTGCTGATAACAGTATTTGTGCTGCTTATTAAGAAGAACACACGACTAGAGGACAAGAGTTCAGGCTCCTCACTGGACACCAGTAATTTCTCATGCATTCTGCTTTCAGTGGGTCATGCTCTCCCCCCTTGATGAGACCAAGAAACTCTTGTCCTCCTATTTTTTTCGCTGAACCACAGCTCCTTTTGAAAGCTGCAGGAGTATACGGAAACCTCAGAGACCCAAACTACGGCTTTGGTCATAAAGTTAACTCTCCAATGGCATACAGGTATTACAATGAGCTGGCTGCTGCTTTCTTTCACAGGTCACAATGTAGGGTGTGCATCCGAAGTCAGCAAAGCATTCTTTTCTTTCCCTTCCAAAATCAAATGATCCAGAGGCTCTCGCCCTAAAAGCTGAACGAGCCCCCACTTCAAAGCTGCCTTCCAAGTCCCCGTTTCTACCCAGCCCCCAGGCCCTGAGGGGAGATGGGCAGCCTGTCAAAAGCTCCGTAGCTGGAGGCTCAGACAAAAGATGGAGCCCCTGAGCAGCATTTGCAGGCAGAAACCCGTGAGATGCCAAGCACCACCTTGGGTTCTCATTTGAATATCGCCCTTCTTTCCGTTAATCTAGAGTTTAATCATGAAAGTCTGCAGGGATTGCAGGGGGTGCACCTCACACTCAGCCTGAGCCTGTCCCTCCCACCTGTGCCTCTATTTCAACCATCCCAATTCATTGCTTCATTGCTTCAAGACCAGAATTACAGCAGCAAGATACATTTTGGATGGGGCTAAAGTAGGACAAAGAAAAAAAAAAAAGAGGAAGGCAACGGGTGGGAAAAAAAAGAAAGGAATGTGAGGTGAGAAAGGAAAGAAAGAAAGAAAGAAAGAATCTGAAAGAAACCCAGGGAAAGACATTGCAACATTTTTAATAGGAAATGGAAAGTAAAAGGGAATGAAGATCAAGTGAAAGCAAGGCTGTCACTTAACGCTTTCAAAAACATAGCGGTGTTATTTTACAGTGTGCTAGAATGAAATACAGTAAATAAACACAGAACTGCTTATTTCTTCAAATGACAGAGATGTGGTGGCGGTCTTATTTACACAGGTGAAAACTCCTGGACCTAGATCTGCAAAGGGACTTGGGTGTCTCCAGGAGCCTAAGAAGCAAAGAAAGCAGAATTCATGGGGCCCTGAGGGGAAGCAGGAAAAGGTCTGCAACCTCGCAGCTTGGGCATACAGCTGGGAAAGGGGAGGACCGGGCTCTTTATACATTAAAGAGTGGCTGGATGAAAAACAAAAATAAACCAAAGCACAAGTTCCAGACTGCAAGAGCCCCTGCACTAAATGAGTGTAATTCACAGTAGGTTAACAGTCCTTTCTCAAATGTGCTCCTACCACCCTATGAATATGGTGCTCTTTGCTCCAGTGAGCCCAGCTTCCATGGGAAGAGACCCCTGCAGATCTGAGGACCTTCTGCTTAGAGGCAGGAAACGGGGCTTTGACTCCCTTCAGGATGCTAAGGGAATGAATCTAGGCCTCGTGCCATTTAGTACTCAAACTACTTGGCCTCTATATAGGGAAGCCAGGAACACAGCACTTTCTACTCTAAGTGTCCGCTGTGCCCTGGGCTTAGCAGCAGGCTGATTAAAAGTGATGGGTACCCAGACCAGGATGGTTCACAGAGACTGCTAAGCCACAGATACCTGAGAAATTTTAGATTAAAAAAAAAAAAAAAGGCACTGACCAAGCTGGGGGGGGGGTGGGGGGCGGGGCATAGAGGTTGTTTTTGGATAACTACTTCTATTTCACAGAATTGTAGGGGTTGGAAGGGACCTCTAGAGATCATCGAGTCCAACCTAGCTTCTTATAGTTTGCTTTTATCCCATTTTAAGCACTTTTTTTAGGCTCTTTTTTTTTTTTCCCAGATCTGGCTGTTAGTGCAGATGTGCTGCACAGCTGTTTGAAATGATGTCCCCAAGCAAAGATAACCTTGGTTGTTAAACTAAGGTGGTGCTCAGAATGGCACACAAATGCTTACTCTCGGGCAGTATTTTCAACCTTGGGGTAGCATGTCTCCGGCACCCTTTCTGTGGTTGGACTAGATGATGTCAGTGGTCTCTTCCAACTTTAATGATTCCATGATTCAGTGTAGGCAAGCTAGAGTGCCAGGCAACACAGCCCTGTTTCAAGCATTCAATAGGCACAGGTAAGCACATGTGGCTTTCACTGAATAAGTGCTCTAGCCCATAAGTGGGATATGATGAATTTCCCACTTGAGAACAGTCAGAAGACCAAATGCTACTATAAAGCTGACACCTGTAAATATCACATCTACCACCTGCTTTCCTATCTTGCAGGTCACCAGTCCATTCTTGTGGAATTTTGCAAGGTGAGGGTTTCATTTAAAATACACATGCTTCGTTCAGTTCTTTAATGTTAACAAAGGCTTATCTGGGCAATTTACTTCTAGAAGATGGAGAGATTCTTTGCAGAAGGCAGCGTTTTTCTTCCTCTCTATATAACTTCCATTCACCAGAGCATGCTGAAACTCATGATGAACTATCTGAAATAGAGGGCTCTCCAGAAATAAAGAGATCTCTGCTTTGTTAATGCATATATCTAAAACAACCCTTTGTAGCTTCCTCAGTGTAGAATGGAAGCTCGGTGTGAAATACAGTAAATTAAGCCTTCTGCTGTCAGGACTGGAAATAAGAGTAGAGCAGAATAGTGGATGGATTTGAAATGATTTTTTTTTTCCTATTGGCTTCATTTACATCCTGTCTAAGGTCTTCTGAGCAGCTCAAGGTGTCTTATCTCTGGCTACCAGGGGGTATTTTGCAGTCAAAGCAGTTAACGTACTTTCTCTCTCTCTCTCTTTTTTAAGACCATCTTATCTTATCAGACAGATCTCTCCAGGCTGAGGAGAACCCATACTTATCAGTAGCTGTATGCTATATTGACAGCTCAGTGCTGCTAGGGACAAATGAAAGCTTATGGTAGAGAAAGATCAGTTAACCTGTTCCATGCTCAGTTTAGACTAATCTATGGATTGTCTAACTTCAGGAAACGTCGTCTGTCTTTGCTCTGTTTACTTGGACAACAGAGGCACACAATTACAGCATCAATCGCTAGATCTGGCACAGAGGTACAGTGCATAAGTAGCTGCCGTAATAATCCCCAAGGCAGTTTGCCTGTTGACTTTCAACCTCCAGCAACTCCTTCTCCAGCTGACCTAGGGGGAGCTGACTGTTCTGGGAGCAACTGAGTGCTGCTGGGATTGCACAGCAAAGCAAGAACTGTGGGCTGTACAGATCTGCCATGTAGAAAGCAGCCTTCCCCCCGAGCACAGGGAGGCGTGCATTCTGAGGGCCAGAAAAGAAATGTAATCCCCATATGATACAAATGGGAACAATGAGGCTGAAGGTGAGCCTAAAAGGCTGTTTGGGGAACAGAAGCAAAGGTGAATAAGCCATTTGTTTAGACCCGTCCTCCATATCCTGCCGCAGTAAACTTTACAATAAGACACACACAGAAACTAAGAGCAGCCAGCTCTGCCAGCTGGCATCTCCAGGAAATAGCAGCCGGCCTTCTTACTTACTACCAGAAAGGATATAAATGGCAAGATTCCTCTCGTCCTTTGCTTGATGTCAAGAGCAGTGAACCAGGTCTAAAAAGTTACAGCTGCTGCTACTGACAAATCGTTCACCATAATTTCAGGTGAAAAAAAAAACTGTAACTGCGCATCAAGCCTTGTGCTGGGCCTGCACTGTACTTTTTATGCTTATTTTTTCTCTCTCCCCTTCATGTCCAAACACTTCATGAGCACTTTTGTATTAGTGATAACCCTAGACCTTCCCTGCAGAGAAGGTTTGCTATTAATTGTCCATTATCTTGGTGTGTCAGCACAAAGGAGAGGGGAAGAAATTCTCATCCAAATGGTTTCACCTCCCTCTCTTGAGAGTGATGCCCTTGTCAGGGCATTAAAGACATGAAAACCTGCCACTTATCAGAATTGTGTTTGAATCGAACTACTGTCCTTGAAAACAGTAGACACCAGATACCATCAAAATAAGCCACACTGGCAGATCCTGTTCTGCTGTGACTCGGGCTACCTTTATCAAGCTTATATATGTGTTTGTGATTGCACATGAACACTGGCATTATAGCTGCGGCTCAAAGTAAGAAAAGCATATTTTTTTTCATTTAATAAAACAGTAAACATATTACAAATAGCAGCTGCCAGAATGAAGAAAAGTTGGCCAGCATCTATGTTAAGTCTCTAGGCACCGTATTAAAATGCAGGGTAGTAATATGTGCAGATTTTTGGAAAAGATATGGCAGGAGAAATAAGAAGATGCATGTGACATTTTTTATGAAACACTTTGGAAGATTTCAACAGTTTAAATAAGCCTGAGGACACACTTGAATGTAAACTCATTGCTGAACCAAATCGTAAAATTTTTTAATTACTTCACACCACCAATTCTTAACAAAACATAACTCAGGCCGATTAAAATGCTAGAATGAAACAGTATTTCAAAGAGGTCTTTAGTAATTCTATTAATATGTTCAGAGACAACAACAGCAGAAGAAGCACTTAGGTTACATCCACAGCTGCAGAGCTGCCTCTGTTCTTTTCTGGACAACCTGAATGACTGTTCTTGCCTTCCACAATTTGAAGTCACAATGAGGAAGAAAAAAAAACAAACTAAAAATAAAAAGAAGTTACGCTTTGCTTTTAACAAGTAAACAAGTGTACAAATTAATTCAGAGAGCTGTAATTTTGAAAATTTTCTATGTTTAATGTGCACTGCAGTTAAACTACTTTTTCTGTACAAATTAATTTACTGCATCAGTGATCGATGTTTATGTTTAGGCAATTTTATTTCTCAGTATGGTAAAATTAGACCTAATAGTTGCAACCTGTTATGTCCAATCTGTCACTGAAATTCAAATTGCCTTTTTCCTATTATTCAAGGAGCAATTTAGGAGGAATTAAAGCCATCTAAAACCAGAAGACAAACAATTCTCTGTAAGGACTCAATAGCCTGTGTCATCAACCTGCCATAGAAAGCGGTGGCCTGTCCAAGGCAGAACCTTTTCCTTAGGTTCTGAAAGTTTTGACTCTGCTGAGCCACAGAAGGTACCAGCGTTTCAAGACAGCCAAGCCTTTCTCTCCTTAGAGAGATTGCAAAGCCAGTTCACATTCCGAGTGAGTGGAAAGGCCATTAGCTGCTAACAAAAAGGCCCTTCTCTGTATACCTGAATTGTTGATACTCACAAGTTTCCAATTAGCCGTCCTCGTATCTACAAAAAATAGATTTTGTTCTTCATCTGCGACAAGTTAGTTACTGTCATCTTGTTCTTGTCACAAAGCACTCAGCTGCCACTAGCTATTATTTTTTATTATTTCCAGAACCAAAGTAAATTGGTCGAACTTTGTTTACTACTCTGTGTTTTATTCTTCCTCATTTTAGCAGGCTGCTGCGCCTTTCACCCCAGGTTATTCACTCTAATCGTCTGAGTCTTCTTGAGGTCTCAAAGATCCTTGCACCATCTTCCCATTTGCATTAAAATATGTTTACCAATTACATTCTAATTTCTGTATGGGGCATTGCAGTGTCTCTGTACCCACTTGTATCTTCTACAACAGACCTCACAATAAACAAATATTTGCTGTCCCTTTTCTCTCTCACTTCTATCTTAATTTTCCTCTGCATCTTTTTGTGTGGAAAGCAGAGTTTCATTTTTCTCATATACACAGAACGAATAAATTACATTCTCAACCCTAGCCGGCACACAAGTTTTTGGTCTTGTTGGAGATGGGTGAAACAGAAATAGTGAGGTGAGAGGTAGTGCTGGTTTTGAAGAGCTTTTGCAATGTTTCCAGTCATTTTGTTACACGTAGTCTTTTCTCACAAAATTCCAAGTAGGCTCATTTCTTTGCAAGATTGCTCAGATCATCAAAATGATTAATAACTTTGCTACTAGACTGTACTGATTAATGTGGGTTAGTCGAGTGATTAATAATTTTATTGTTTTGCAGAACCAAGCTGCCCTGAATGTCTTGAGCTTTGACAATATTTTACAAGTGGAACTTCCTTAGATGTATGATAAGTAACTTCCCGGATCCCCAGTGCTCAGCAACGTGTCAGGATCTTATCTCTGGTTTCACTCCTCTGCATTAGTGCCCATAAACAGCTTTCTGATGACAATATTTGAACTCAGCCCCTTACTTCTTGCATCACACTTTGCTGCTTCCTCTTCCTCCTACTTGTTTGTTCCATTTCCCTGGTTAACACTATCAGACTTATCTCAACATGAGGTAAAGCACGTCTTTTCGCTGATTCCTAGGCAGTTGCTAGAACAAAGACCTGAACTTTTGTTGATCCCTTGGTAGCCATCATAATGCAAGTAACAACAAAATCTACACGGGTTCACGTGTGTATGTAACAGTTGAATCCTCCTATGCAAGTGGATGACAGACACCTCATTCCAAGTATTTGAGGGCAGAAGCAGAGGCCATTGTATTCCACGATTACATTCACACACTTCCTCCTGAAGTGGCCAATGAAGCAAATCACTATTTACCATCCATTGTACAAGATTTCCTGACTGCGCGCATGTTTTGACTTCTGTTTTGCTGATACTGGACTTCACAGTACCGTTGGTCTCCAGAGGACCATATAAAAGCATGATCTATTCCTAGGACTGAATAGCGGGCTCTGTGTTAGGTAATGCACGGCCCGTTAGGCTGCACTTTCCTGCTAATTACAGTGGAAGTTTTCTTTTAAAGAAAACATGGCATTGCAAACGGCATGGCATCAGCTTTCTTTCTAATTGGAGCTTTCTTTCTAATTCTCTCAGTACTAAGTTTCACCATAAACACACTCTTCTATATTTGGATACTGGATTTAGCTCTCTTAGACAAAATTAGATTTGACACGATTATATATTTATTTGATCTTTTCTAAAGCACCAATTGCAAGCCAAGCAGCATAAAGAGCCAAATGCAAAACAGTAAAAGTAGAAAGCAAAATCTAATAGCACGTTACAATATGCTATACACATAGAATTCAAAAGGGACCTGCCAGCCCCAAAAGACTCAATTCCTGACTAGTTAGAGTAAAGAGAAAAACAAAAGGGTAGCAGATGCAAAAACAAAGGTAGGGAGCCCATAAAACAGTCATGGATAGGCCAACTGAAATAAACAGGGCTTGCAGCTTGCCTTAAAGGCAGCCAGCAAGGGGCTCTGGCAGGGAGCTGCACAACTGAGGACAAGAAAGACTCGCCTTCGGCCTGCGTCTGCCTCAGCCCAGGGAGAGGAAGACAGTCATGGCCAACTGCGAGCTACTGCCAGGCAGAGACATGGAGCACGAGGCTTTTACCCAGGAACTGGGGGATTAAAATTTGAACAGCTACATGCACTGGGCTCTATTTTTTATTATCTTTTTTTTAATATATTAGCTTTCTACCCCAAAGAGGCTCCAGATCAATTTCAAGGGAAACAATTAGGAACACATAACAGTAGTCTATCCCAGATGACTGCAGAATGGTCTACATCCAAGATAAATAAGCAAACTGTTCACATTAGCTGGAAATTCTTCACTGGGATGGGGAACCAAGGCCCTTCTTGCTGGGGAAAGAACATCATGACGCTGGTCAATAATGATCCTGGCTTGTATCCTGTACTAGCCTGAAAATGTGTCTCCATATCCCCAAATGCTTCCCGTCTTCTTTACTTCAAGCCCATTAAGTAGGCAGCCTCTCAATGTAAATCATCAAATATGCTTTCTCCCCTTTCTCCTTAGTCTTATATGCTTTGTGCTACAACATGTTTACTCTCCTAAAACATGTCTACTATCAACATGAATGACATGCCTGAAATTGTACTGCAGACTTCCTATCTGCAAGCACAACTCATAGCAGACCAAATAAAAATACTACGTATTGAGTAATGGAACTGCAGCCTGCAGTTCTCCTGGTTTCTCATGTCTCAGATAAAGACAAAGGAGACATAACAGAAGACTCTCATGTTGAAAAAAGTAAATATTCACCTTGGAATAAGGTACTGCCCATTTACTAAGATGATCCAACCATTTAAATGCTCTAGATGCCAATTTTGGGGTACTTCCCTGGCCCGGGCTCCAGAGTCACCAGCTCCAGAGCCTTCACCTCCAGCATAGACACAGAAGCAGCCTGAGGAGCTGTGAGCTGGGAATGAAGGCTGCCCTAGGAGCATCTTGAGCATCACAAGGAGTCAGCACACCTGTTCCTGTCAAACTACAGTCCCAACACAGGGTCACTTCAAAAGATATGAATTCAGGCAGAGTCATGCTGTGGACTGGATCCGCTGGCCTGCAGGACATTTTTTGGACCACTCTGAATCAACTCCAGAGCAAAATTTCTGCTCTAGCTTTTATCATGACAGGATAAACCAATAAACAAACAAATAAATATTTTTGTGGCTTTTTGTGTGTGGACATAAACCCGTGGGCATAAGTCCAATCAAAACAATCTGAAATACAATCAAGACAATTAAGTTTTTTATTCTTTCTGATCCTAATGTGGCTGCAAATGTGATGGATATCACTCTGGTCTGATCTTCACCTCTGTCTTAAAAAAGGGATATGAACAATATCAGAGCAAACAATCGTTGATTTTCTATCAGTGTGCAGGCAGTCTGCACTAAGCAGGCAGCCTGCAACAGGAAACATTTCCAGGAATTTTACATGTGTTTTCATTACAGCAGGATCTGTTTTCTCAGTTTTATTCAGTCAGGAGCCTGGATTTTAAAAGGCAGCGGTACAATACTGAATCTGCTACTTAAAAATAGTGGTTAGGCTGCAGAAAGGTTGTGCTCTCCCTGCTTTTTCTACATAAATGCTCGGCTTTTGTTCCTTGGCTCTAGTGTCTGCTACTTTAGTTTAAGATTACCATCCATTGGACCGTTGGACCACTTCATTTCCATAGAAAATTTCCAGATCTCTGTCTCTACTTGACACAAAATAATTGCCACTGGGATCGTTTCATTTGCACTTTCTTCACAAGTACAAATGTGTGTTCTGCCAAAGAGGTGGTTTACACCAGCTCAGATTCCCCTATATGAGGCAAAAAGAATCTGCAATGCCAACTTAACTTGATCATGAGCACCTGCTTACATTTGGTGAAGAATTTAACACTGAGGTTTGGAGGAATAACCACATGCATCAGTACAGGTTGGGGAATGACTTGCTGGAGAGGAGCTCTGTGGAGAAGGACCTTGGGGTTCTGATGGACAGCAGGTAGGCCATGAGCCAGCAGTGTGCCTTTGGGCCAAAGAAGGCCAATGGCATCTAGGGTGCATTAAAAAGTGCAAGGACAGCAGGTCGAGGGAAGTGATCCTCCCCCTCTCCTCTGCCCAGCTCAGGCCACATTTAAAACACTGTGCCCAGTTCTGGGCTCCCCAGTACAAAAATGACAAGGAACTCCTAGAGGGAGCCCAGCGAAGTGCCACAAAGATTATTAAGGTCCTGGAGCATCTCCCATATAAGGAAAGGCTGAATAACCTGTGTCTGTTCAGCCTGGAGGAAAGAAGACCGAGAGGGGATCAGATAAATATTTATAAATACCTAAATGTTTATAAATATCTAAATGGAGGTAGGAGGCAAATGAGACCAGGCTCATCTCAGTGATGTGTAGTAATAGGACAAGGAGCAACATCCTAAAAATTGGACAAAGGAAGTTCCATAAAAACATGCAGAAGTACTTATGTGTACTGGTAATGGTGACAGAGCACTGGAACAGGTTGCCCAGAGGGGTTGTGCAGTCTCCTTCTACAAAGATAATGAAGACACAACTTGATGCCTACCTGTGCAACCTATTGTAAGGAACCTGCTTTAGCAGGAGGTTGCACTCAATGATCTCTTGAGGTCCTTCCCAGTCCCTGAAATATTCCGATTCTATGAGGTGCAGCAAGCTCAGCTACATTCCTCCTCTTCCCAATATAGCATTAAGCTTTTTATCTAAAAGCTAATTTTCTGTGTGTGATAGGCATGATGTACTTGTGATGTACTGAACACACTAAAAGAACTTCTAGTGAGTTGTTTGAGTAAATGAAACATTAGCAGGCACACACAGCAGATACAGAGACTAGCAAAAAACAGAGTTAGCCAATCTTATGAACATAAAACTGTTTTGTTTGACTTGTGTTACCAAATGATGCAATACACTAAAATCCACAATCTCAAAATAAAGTTCTGGCTTTACTGAAGCCAATGGAATCTCACTACTAACTTTAATCGGACTGGTATTTTAGGTTTGGTCTGGATCTGGTTAGATATAGGGTTTAAGAAAACCAAACTTATTGACTGGGAGTCTAGTGGTAATATTCAAAACAAATGAGCTATACAACTTGGGTTCATGAGGAAAATACAAAACAAAAAATATTAAAACTTTTCAAGCTTTATTAACCCAAGTCTCATAGCCTCAAGGGGCTATCTCCATCTGTCCTCTTTATATGCTGCTGTGACAGCTCCTTCTCTTTAGTAAGTTATGTTTAAAAAAGTCTTTGTATCATAGGAATGCCTTTCTTTCCACAGACAAGTATATTTATTCACTCAAAGCACTCTGTGATTTTAATGTAAACTAATAACTATCTTTGTGGAATTTAAAACCAAATACGAATACCAAACCACTAACTTGCATATACAAAATGCATTTTGAAGCTACTATTTGGAAATCTGGCATATAAATGAAAAATAGTCTCTTCAATATTTTTATACATATATAAAGGCATCTCCAATAAGAAAGATTTACCTGCTTCCACATATTCCCTGGAAGACCTCGAGGTGTAAACTACATCTGTAACTAATTCTAGATAACAAAGGCAAAAACAGATATTTCTCAAGCCACTTCTCCAGAAAAGGGTGTTAAGATGAGCAGATGCAAGAGCTTGCTCATGAGCTCTGAAGGAGTAAGCTCCACCTGAGAATTGAGCTCCTGCCATTCTGTCCCTGTTAGCCAATGGGCTATTGGCAGCTCACAGGATACAACTGCTTCACTTGAAGAGGTGCTCTCTCAGCTGCTTCAGCAGTACCATGTAGGAAATAAAGACATAAGAACAACATTTCTGGTAACACTAACAGCCAAAATCTATTTCTCCTACAGTTCAGCTAAAATATGCTCCACAGTGGCTCCTTATACTGCTGGATGTGAAGCCTCACTGTGTTCAGGTGTAGTGAGATCAGCTTCTTGAACTGCACTTAATGGCCCTGTCATAGGTCCAAGAAGTACTTGCAGATGGTCTGTAAAGAGCTGCATGATCATATGGCATGGCTCCTCACTTCCAGATGTAACTGCCTCAAAGGCTAACCAACACGCATTGTTTCACTAATCCTACATTTCCTTATTAAGAGTTGCCACAAATATTTATGGAGTCATGAAAGGGAGATAGATGGCTTGCAAAATGTTCAGGATGATTCCCGTGTCCGCTCCATTTTATGAACTTACCGAAGTCTTGCTTTATTGCTGACTCAGGAAAACTTTCAGATGTGTCTCTGTACCCCTCTCATCTTTTCCCCATTCCCTACTGGTTGACTGAAAACTCTCATTGCCAAGAGGATCGAATTGCTTCGCTCAAGTTTTCAGTGCTGCACACCAAACATTTTCTGTATTCCCAATCATTCTGGCAAGAATTAACTTGCCCTTTTCTACTGAAAGAAATGCTGATCTATTATTTCAGTCACATTATCAACATTTGTTTTTTTTTTTTGGGGTGAGACTTTCAATTGTTCAGAATTTGCCCTTTATGGATTACTAACAATGCATAGGACTTCCTGAAATTAATTTATTAATGCTCTGCTTGTTGGCCCTCCCAATCTACATGGGAATCAATTTGTATGAAACTCTGCTGACAGCAGTTCAGTTTTCTCCACCAAATTATGTACTTGCATAGCTAAGTGCTCTACTTAAGAAAACAAATAGCCCCGAAATTTCCAAGCTTTCATTCAGTCATTACACTGACTTACCATTTTTTGCTGTGGTGCCTATTTTTACTTTTTTTTTAGAGCATTGTAGTTTTTATTTTTTTATTTTTTGTCCAGTTTGTTCAATATTTTAATCCTTAAATTTAAGATACAATATCATTCCTACAGAAGATCTGCCTCTGACTGGCATTCTACTTCTCTAAAGAAGATTATGCTGTTGCATTTTGGAGAGATACAGGCTGATTCTTGATATTACCTTGCACTGGTCTTGTATCTGTGTAAATTCTTTAACTTCAAAAGCCTTACTACTGTCAGCCACCAGCGTGAGACCTGGGAGATCAGATTAAGCGCACAAAGACTGCTTTTTGCTTTATAGAGCTGTCTGAAAAGCTACCAGTTTTGAAAGATGTGTGGTTCTTGTAAAATTGGCAGCTGAGCTCTTCATATTGAAACATTTTAGCAGTACGTATATTTTTAACCGCTAGAATAATTGTTAGTATCAACATCAGTGGCAACGAGGACTAGACAGCGACTTTGTATAGGTTTGGCTCTTCTCTCCCAATTTCCATTTGCAATTGCCAAACTGCCCGCTCTGTTTCTTATGTAAAATTGCAGATGTCTTCGTATTAATCAAGATCCTAATACATTCCAGATGAATAAACAACTTCAGCACTGCAGCACGTACCTCACTTCTAAAACCCAGGATTTATTAAAGCGGCCTGTTCCAAGATCTCTTAACTTAAAAAAGATGGTTTATTGTTCCTCGCTTCTACAGCAGGGCCCTAATAAATGCACTGAAACTATGTCTTTGTCCCTTCACAACATACTATTCAAAGAGATTTCCAACCCTACAGTGTAACATTATCCAAATCCTTTGAAACCCTAAGCAGTTGCTCAAACTCAATCATCCAAAAACCGAGAACTTCATAGGGAACAAGGACAGAGGCAGCATGGTGGGGAGGACTCCCAAGTCCCTGGCAGAACTGCACACCTAGCAGCACGCGCTGTCAGTCCTGATGTCACAGCAAAGCACAGGCACTAACTTTCTTTTTCAACACCCATACAAGAGGGAAGAGAATATCTAGTTTAAAATATTTTCCCTGTAATTTAAACAACAGCATAACAGTTTAAGGGATCTCATGGTGCTGTGGATCAATTCACTGGTATTTTAATTCATTTCATTTAGCCTGTAGCATAGCTAATCAAAATTAATTGAAATATTCTAATAATTAAAATTTTCCACCACCTAAGCTGTTCTGTGTACGCAACTTCCTTCCAAATTGGGGAAAAACAGATCCTTTCTTTGTAATCACACAGAAACAGGAAAAGGAAATAATGATTAGGGCTTAAAAGCACATATTAACTCATGGATTGCTAGATTTTTGATTTTTTTTTTCTTAATAATGTCACTTTTCCTAGAAATTCCTGATTACTAACAAGCTTATTAATACTGGACTGCTAAGGGTATGTATGTATATAGAAAGCAAGAAAAAAAATAAAGGTTACAATATTAGCATACCTTACTCATTTTTAATTAAAGAATTAAGAAGCCCAGTCTTTGGGGGGTTTGGGAAAACAGTGTAGCCAAATGAGACCAATTAACTTCATTAGCTTCAGCAAACACCTACTTTTCCAGTACATTTCTATTTTTCCATCTGCTTCACAACTAAACATGTCTACAAATTAACATTTTATTTATGATTTAAGAATCCAGTTCATAAAACTTACGCATGCATTGCACAAGGTTTTCTGCATTCACTGAAAAAATCAATAAATTATATATCTCCCAGTCTTCACTCTATTTTTCCTCTGAACGAAGAAGCATACAGCCTGCAACTGTAAAAGAACACACACACTCCAAATCACAGTTGAATGTTCAAAGTGAAAAATCACATACTACCACTGGAACTAGGCAATGATGTATTCAAAAAATGGCAGTGGCAAAAACTTAGAATAAAGCATATGATAAAAGTGTTGGAAAAGAAAATCCTACTGGTACTACAGAGTTGCACAAACATTTTCTGGAACCATTTATTATAGGTTGGCAACCTGGCAAGACTTATCACACTCGGCATCAGTTTTGCCCACTCTGTTCTCAAAGAAGTAGTTTCCCATACAGCACGGACACGTGAATCTCCTGTACCTTTCACTTACAAGGAGTTCTGCAGTGATTAATGATCTCAGTCCTGAGAGTAATCTGATTATTACAGTCACATAGCACAGGCAAGAAAATACAACTTTGGTACCAGCTAAAAATGCTAACTTGCCCCAGCCTCATCATCATTAGCTACTTTATTTATGATTATACAGCAGCTTTGAGCGTGCAGTTTCAATAGACATGGAAACCTTCTCTAATAAGTTGTATTATAAAAATAGTTTCAGGAAAAAAAAAAAAAAGAATTTAATGAGTTGGAAAAAGGGAGAGATTAGGAGAATTTTACATGTCCAGACAGAAATGGGCACACTCTCCTTCTCGTTTTGCTCTCCTATGAGAAAGTCAGTAATAACAACACAGAAAGTCACCTCGCCAGAAAAAATGAGAAAGAAATATTATAGGAGCATTTTACACTCAAATTACAAATTTCTGACGTAACACATGAACTGTGTCATTTAGTTTTCTCATTTTGGCCAAAAAGCAATTTTATATATGGTTACTAAACTGTGATTAGTTACTAAACTGTGATTCTCTTAAGTGAGGCACAGCCAAGGAAATTACAATGTGCAGAACACTGTCATCGATTTTTATTTTTTGTTTGCTATAAGCTATAGAAAAGGCTAATCAATCTTTGCTACATGGTATCTGTTGACTAATATTTTTCAAAAACATTTTGAGAAAAATGACAGAAATTTTAGCCTTTTTAATTACATGTGAAGTTTGAGGGCGCACCTGGCTCCGGCCGCTGTCCAGGCCGAGCATTTGTTCTGCCAGCTGACAGCAACCCTGTGAGCAAAACAAAAGGGGCCTGAACTGATTTCCGAGCTCAACCACACATCTCCTGCAGGTCTCTGTAGAACTGCTGCAACGCTTCCTCTCTTAGCTAAAATGCTGTGCCAAGAGAATAAAATGTGCCTGTGACACACTTCCTCAGGTCGGCAAAAGAGCTATGCTGGTAGGGTGAAATTTAATGCCACTGGAGATATCCAGAGAAAAGTTACATGCCAAATCTAAGCACACTGACTCAGACCTCCTGTTACTACTGATCCAGGCACTTCGCTGGACTCTCCACCTCTGTTCTTCGAGAATAGGTTCAATTGTTTTCTGGAAGTGTCTGGGAGAGCTCACTCCCACTTGAACAGCATCTCTTAAGATTTAACCTGCGATCTTTCCTCCTCCCCAGAACACCTACATCCCTAGCTAAAGCCTGACAGAAGTAGAGAAATGATAAGGCTCTAGGAGAAGCTCAGAAAACAGGTCACCAGGTAAAACTGGAGCAACCAGTGTGTCAACACACAGCAAACTGCAACAGGCTGTGCTACTGGTGGGGAGGGTATCTCAGTTTCAGACATGAAATTTACTGATCTTCTTTACAATGACTTGAACCTGACTGAGCAAGTTACTCTGTATTTGCTCAGAATACACAAAGGATGAAGAATACTTCCTCCTGGTGTCTATATGTCATTCTGTAAAACATTAAGTTCAAGGTAATGGCAGAGAAGCCTACTCACAGCTACGTTAACTTCACTGTCACGAAGCTCACCAGAGTTCTCTACACGAATGAATAAACGCATTTACTTCCATGTACTCTCAGCTTTCTCCTCCTACAGTAAATGACATTCACATAATCACCACAGCTTTACATTTGCATATATTGTCCCAAAAATCAAAGTGTAGAGTGCAATCCAAAGAAATCTTCTATGTGCTTCTCACCAAGGCTTATGTTAAGAAGAAGACTGCTACCTTTGTATTCATCAAGGAGAAATGAAGAGATCCCAAATGCTAAATCTTCTGCATGCCTCTGATTTTATTTTTAACCCTTGCAATGTTCAGAATTGAACTTCATGGGTGCTGACCTCCTTGTTTTGGGAAATGTGATTCCTCTTTCCAACGTACAGGAGAGACAAAGCAAAAAACAAAACAGAACAAAAAACAGAAGGATGGGCTAAATCAAAAACCATTCCCTACATTTAGGATGCCGAAAAAGCTTACATTTCACTAACTTAGTTTAATGACTTTCTTCTTCAGATGGACTCCAGCCTAACCATCCAGGCATCACAGCTTGCATTCAACATACCCACCAAGACATGTAAACAAACAGAGAATAAACTACAGGCAGTGGAGCTCCCTGGAAGACACAGTTAAGGCACTGTAGAATATCTAGAGAAAATTACTGAACTTGCACCTCATAACTGAGGAATTCTGTTGCTGTGCTCCAAAAGAATTCATAAATTCTGTTACATAAAGGAACGGCTATTTATCATTCACTTATTGCTGCATAAGGGCTACACAGATAGAGAACCATTATCCTCCTACTCAAGAACAGTTCTTCAAGAGCACATGCTCTAGAGCACTGTTCAGGTTTGTTACTTTATTTTTTAACTTTAAAACTTTGTCTTAGATCATTGAAATTCAACTAATGCAAGCAATAAATATTTATACAAGCTGCATGAAAATAGAAAACTTAAGTAATGATGCTGATAATAAAACAGTATGAAATCTGTGATTATGGTCTTTTGCAGACATATATTCTTTGTCCACTTTGTGTGGGTGATACAGTAAGAAAGATGAGTGCAGAAAAGAGACGAAGACTGGGGAGATTGGGAAGGGAGATGTTCATAAGGGAACGCCCAGAAGTTACTGGAAAGCAAATAAGAGCATACTGGTAAATCTCTCTTTTCCCCACAGATGGATTTCACAACTGGGATTTACATGGATTCTTATTCAGTCAACTGCTGTCTTTGCACAGCAGCAGTGAGATGGTGAAAGAAATGCCAAACCAGACCTCTCCCAATTGGATCCATTCCCACTACGTTTTAATGCCTTTTCTCTCCTCACTCTGCTGTATTTGCTATTTCCTCCTCAAAGCATATTCACCCTTCCTTTTCCAAATTGGCCTTCTGAATTGAAAGAAATTAAGAGAATTATAAGCTACAATATTAAAAGGCAAAATATACAGTGTAAACATTGATTTGACCCCAGAATATTTAGGAAAGGATACAAAGCATATGCAAATCAAGGCATATTAACAAGCACCTTCATTTAACATAGCTGTTCACAGAAGCCCCTTTGGTCTATGCACTCTTGATACCCATCTTTCTCGTCATGCCCTCCTAAATAATGGAGTGAATACTATAACATTCATGTGGGAGCACAGAATACATGTTTTTCTCCTCCACTCACTCAATTTTTAGTTATACACCCTTTCCAGTCTTTTTTTTTCTTAGCTTTTCATTTCTGTGATTACAAACCTTCATCTTAAAAGTCTGTCATATTCTTCCCACTAACTCCCAGCCCCCACTTTCTCTTTTTTTTGAAGTACCCCCTAAAGGTACATAATAAAATGGTACAACATATAAAAAGTGGCTGAAACAACTGTATTAGTACAATGAAAACCCCACATAAATGTTATGCAAATTTGTTATGAATCAACCTGCAGTGCAAATTTACTACACTGCCGTACGATTATAAAATAGCGATTTGTCTTGCATACATTTTTAATGTATTCCAAACCATTTGTATTAGATTGTCTGTTTCCGTTAGTCAGATCATTCAAAATTTTAAGTGCAAAGTAAATATAAAGTGTTACATTTTTAATAATATGCAGTCAAACCACATACTTTCCTTGCTTTCTACCTCCACTGTGGTCCAGGAACACATAATAGCTGTTTTTTCCCTAGTTATCTAATCATTATACTAAATGTGAACCTGTTTGCGATTACTTGACATTTTACAATTATCATTGCAAGAACTACTTTCAGTGTTCTAGACACAATTGTGAATCTTAGCAGCTAATGGAGTATGGCTCTTTAAATTTAATGTACTGTATGTGCACAAAAAGGGAAAGAAGAAAACGAGTTTTTGTATTTTCACTCAGTTATATATAAAATTACATGCATCTGCAGCATAAACATAAATGTATTGATTATATACCTACTACTTAAACTCTGCTTTCTGCTCAGCTCTTGCATTTGGTGATTTCATACTGGGCAAAGATTGTTCCATTTCAATTTTTCTGTTTTTCTGTCCTTAGAAATAAGAAACCAGTGCTATTTCTTACTGCTCACCATGCATTTCCTTTATCAAATGAGACAATTATGAAAGAATTATGAGTTATACTCCCTTACTATTCACACTGCCCTTAACAAATAACAATTTGGCCAAATTTAAAACATTAACTCTGTTCTTTCTTCAATGAAAATAGGCTGAAGTTCCTTTTATTATGTTAAAAAAAATAAGTTACACAAGCACTTCTGAAGTAAGCTTCTCAGAATATATGTAGCTACAGAACCTCACTGTAGAATTTTCATATGGTGATAAATGTTATCATCTACAGGGCCATTCCAATAGAGAATCTATGATAACACTGTCATAGAATACACACATTTTATAGCAAAAGAAGAAGGGGAACAAGAGAGAGAAAGAAAGCAGCAAGCTTAAATGACATGGTTTTAGACTTCATTTGGCCAAATGGCAATCCCAACTAACAGCAAAACACAGGAGCATAAACTGTATGACGAAAGGTAAGTCAAAGAAAAGATCTATAAGGAAATCGCTGGGATCCATGAACTATCAGGTTGTCACAGGACTAATTAAGGAGAGTAATGTTACAAGAAACTAAGGAGAGTAATGTTACAAGAAACTAAAAGATTTGCTCTCATCAGTATTCAGCACAGAGTGGATCGGATAGATATCTAATCAAAGAAATCAAAACTGAGGAGATGTTTACCAAGCAAGAGAAATCAAGATAACCTAGAAGAATCTAATTCATGGAGACGGAAAAGAGACCACAAGCAGGAAAGCTGTCTGTTTAAACAGGTACAGAGCTGAGACAACAATGAAAGCAATGGTGTGTGCTGCCCAGAGCAGGGGAGGCTGAGGGGAGATGGCAGCTGCAGCTCTCCCAGGGAGCAGAGGGGCAGTGAAAAGGCCCGAGGGAACGGCATGGAGCTGTGTCAGGGGAGGGGGTGGCTGGGGGTTAGGGACAGTGCTGCACCACCGGGTGGTGGGCATGGGACGGGCTGCACGGGGCTGTGGGCATGGCACCGAGCTTCTGGAGATCAAGGAACATTCGGACACTCTCTCAGACACAGGGTGTGAAATGTGGGTTGCGCTGTGTAGTGCCAGGAGATGGACTCCGTGATCCTTGTGGGTACTTTACAACACAGGATATTCTACAGTTCAATGACTCCATGAATGATGAATTTTTCTGGGTGAAGAAAAATGAAGAATTTATTTATTTATTTATTTATTGGCAGCTGCAGTGTAGGTATCGCAGGTCAGAACTGGTCTAAATTTCAGGAGAACAAAACACAGAAGCTAACTTAGCAAGCTCTGGGATCCAATCCCTTGAAGTTTCCAAGGGAAGATCAAAAAAACAATTAGAAGGTATTATCTACTCATGCATGATGAAACCCCGTGGCAGCACCTGGGCTACACAATTTCTTCTGGACCTTCCAATAATACTGCTCTTTGATTTCAGTGCTGACCTACTTCTTCCAGCTAATCTAACTGTGAAACTCTCAGGCAAAAGGACTTCAAAAATTATATTTTAGTAGGGGGACAAAAGCCAGAGAAAGAATAGGGATATCCATTGTCCGTATAGTATATAGCTAAGGGTTCTGAAGGAATTTAAGTGGAAGGTGGTTAATATATCTTGAGAATATACATAATTTCAGCAAAGATGAAAATATACCATGCCATCAGTAAGCCTGGGAAATGCAAAATTGTGAGCCTTACTTTCTGTGATGAAAGTTGTTTGATATGATTAACACAAGCAGTCTTAGGGTGTAGGTCACTGAGGAAAAGGAGATAAAGGTCACTTTGAAAATGATTGTTTGATATGCTCTTGTCCCTTAAGACCCGAAGAGAGCACAACTCATTTAACACACACGCGAACATATGTGATTGCATAATGAATATTATTATTTAGCTTGGAAAAGACTCAAACAGGTGATTAAGAGAAGAAAAGGTATCTCCCCCCTTGTAACCTCCAGAGCCATCCAGTCAACCATGAAAGAGCTCTTCTAGTAGGTTTAAGAAAAGCAAATTTTTAGGTTTGGTTAATTCGAGTATGCTGGCTAGTTTTTTGTTGGTTTTTTTTAATTTTTTTTTTAATGGCACTAGAGAGGTAAAACTGACAGTAGCTCTCAGCAAGACAGAAAAGAAAAGAAGTATTTTGGTTATGAGAAAAAAATATGAATATGGGACCTTTAGTTCTCTGAATGACACCTTTGGCACACACAGAATACAGGTGGGAGTGCGTTCATCTACAGTGCTCTGTGCAACACTGAAGTACTAAAGTAGCTGTCTTTGTAGGCATTTCATGCCTTTATAATCTTTTCTCTTAAACTTTCAATAAAGATAGTGTTTAAGGATTGAAAATGTGACAGTGTTGTCTGACAGTTCATGCAGTGCCCCAAGGGAGACAAGTGCTTGGTCAACAACCTGCCCTCTCTCCCTTCACAACCCAGGCTGAGAAGATGTGTTATTGCAAACCTGGTCCTCATTTTGCTCCTCAGATATCAGACACTCTTTAGGATGCTCTCTTGCAAGACATTGCTTGCCTTCATGCTAGCAGGTTGCAGAGTTTGGGGAGGATTTAGTTGTGGCACAAAAAAGCTGCTGATGAAGGCATCCTACATCCCACTCCGTACACCTACAAACTTGACTACAAAGCTTAATTTGGACTTTTGAGAACAATCTCATCTCACTTTCATCAGCCCCATGTGAGTCCTGAGGTGATCCCAACCCTCTGAATATGCTACATTGCCCAACACACTTTACTGCCTCCTAGATTACATAGCGGAGACAGAAACTCCCAGAATGTTCTTCTGCACTCAGTGATCTCCAAGAATTCATATTACAAACCTCATATTAAGGTGTTTATAATTCAGCTGCTTAATTCCCAAGAAGCCAAACCTTGATTTAGCCACTTCTTAGCATGTCAGAAATGTAGCTCTTTCTTTCCTACTGCATAAATACATCCCAGGACTTATCTGCACTAAACACAAGGTGGAAATTCTCACGGAAACTTGTGTTTGGGATAGTAACAGCAATAATAAAATCTAGCTTCTGTGTGTTATATCTAGCTTAATAACATTTAGTATGTATTTTCATCAGGGTGTACCAAAAGTTTTTTAACAAGGAGGACAGTATCATTAACCCCGTTTTACAAATGAGGAAGCTGAGGCACAGAGCTGTGATTCACCTGAGAAGTAAACAGCTGAATGCAACATTTCACCACTTCAGCCATGAAAGGCTTCATCGCAGACACCTCTCCCGTTGCACATGCTATCTGAGAGCTAGATAAGATAAAGATGACCCTCAGCACAAACTCTGAGTCTCTCCGTCATTAAGTTTCACTTCTCTGCTGCATGGTACATGGGAATGCTGGCCTTGCTTAGAGACCTGTAATGCTAGAAGACAGCTTAATCAAGGATCTTATCATCCATAGGTGCTGAGAGCGCATCTGCGTGACCTACTGCAGAAGGATAAAGGTGGTCTTCAAGTCATCCCCGGTCCACCTAGAGAAAGCCACAGCTGCCACTGTGTACTGCTCTATAGCTTGCCCAATACCATGAGAGTCACAAAAAGACATCTTGGAATTGTTCATTAAAGGTTGCATAAAATTTCACAAATCAGAGCACAGATTTGAAACAGGTACATTCTCTGATTCGACTCCCATTTGCCACTAGGAATGCTAAACATAATGTCAGACACCAGAAGGATTCAGCCTGGTCCCAAAGGCGAATAAGAAAGGAATGGAGAAACAAATAGCATGGACACTACAGAGAACAGCGTTACAACTTCCTTTCAAGCTTTTAATCAAGAAGGTGGCCAAGCCAGACAGGATCATCTAGGCCAGAAAACCTCACAGCACCTGAGGATGTGTTTGAAAGCCACCCCAGGTCAAGCAGATACTGGGATCACCCTAGAGCAACAAGGATCAGCTGCAAATCATTTTAGTATCTCATGTAGGTACACTTTCTGTTAGCAAAACTGGAAGAGCAGAATTACTCTATCCCCTTCCTCACACAAAACAAAACAAAAACAAACCAAAATCTTTAGATTAGAAGAAAAACTTACAGTCGCTTATTATCTGAAGTGTTTTATGAACACCAGATTATAAGCACTTCCACAATAACAAAGTCATCCACAGCCCAATCACTTAAAACATGCACAGACTGTAGAGAAAAGTATGTTCTCCATACACACGAACCCAAGAAGATCCTCGCATGGGTGAAATAAGCACCAAGGTCAAGGCAGACACTACCAGTACTCAAACTTCTGGCCCACAGTTGTTACAACAGTTATTAGGATTTAAAGGCTACTTTGTTCAACTGCCTCTTGCACAATTAGAGGTTTGTGATCAGTGTATCCATAAACATCAACCAATTTGGCATAGCCTTATCCTTTCAATGCTGCCATTGAGATAGCAATGAAAGATAGCGCTTCTGTTTTATGGCCTCAACAGGAAACTGTGGTTTCACTACGTTTGGGGATTCCCTTGCTCTTTTGGAGTGTAAGAAGTGCATTTGATTTCATTTGTGCATAATGTGAATGCATATGTATAGTTAAATGCTTCTATGTATAAGGATCTAGAAAATTTTCTAGGTAAGAAGGTCTTTACCAAATGCTAGATTGAACCACAGGTAAACTTCACTTGGCTAAAAGGGGAAAATCAAAGCAAATCAAATCTAGTATTTGATTAGTAGAACAGGACTCATACACACAACAGCCATTCTGGTGTCTCTAGTAACTGAAGTGAGCAAGCTGAGTTAAACTTAACAAATTAATTTAATTTATGATTATGTAGCTAAATCTGTCTCTCACCACAGGTACCAAAAAAAGGTGTAAAAAAAAATGAAATCCCCCAAACTCTGGATTATTTTGCAATAATCTTTGGTAATACAAACCTCTAAGAAGAGATTTGCATACAAGTAAAATCAATTCTTGAATGAAAGCTGAAGCAAAAGGACTTTAACAACCAAAGTTAAAATAAGATATGCAGGCAGTGACGCAACATGGAGTTGTAAATATACCTGACTGTAACATGTTTTGTTGGTTTTTTTTTTCCAGCTTTATATTACTTTGCCAGATTTTAACAATTTGGGCTGGAATTTTTCATACTAGATTTCTGTCTCAGGGTACCCTGCTTTGTTGGGGTTTTTTTGGAAAGTTCAACTGAAGTCAGCTCAGCTGCCTCTAAGACAGAAGTCTGGAAAAACATGCCATCTTTTTCATACATATATACATATATATACATACACATATATCGAGAGAGAGGTCTGAAGACATTTAGCAGAGAAGTGGTGGAAACTGTATCCTTAGAGAAAGGATTTAAAATTTGGCAGTGCAGTCAGCCTGATATCAGCCACATGCCTTTTACTGTTAAGTTAAATAAAAAACAGTGCTGGTTTGACTAAGTCAGTACATTTGAAAAAGAAAAAAAAAAGCTATGTCTGCACACTCAGTAGAGATTTGTTAGAGTTTGGAGGCTAAACTGCTAGGAATTTCTCTATAAGCACGTCACAGCTCTGGATGAGACTTTCCTTGCCACTCTTCCTTTCAAGAGCTGCTGGGACACTACACAGTACAACCGAACCTGGGCAGAAAGCCTCCTGTTTGTCTTGTAGTTCACACTGCTGGCAATACAGGGAGGAAAGAAGGCAAAGAGCAAAGAAGCAGATTCACTCTAAAGTGACACTGTAAAGTCTGAGATGTCCTGGGCATATGGAATACTAACAAAAGGTACATTTTAAAAAACACAACAAAGCAATCAACGACCCTTACTCTGAGCAGCATGCCTTTGGTATTAAGCAGCTCAGTTCCCCATGGGTAAAATGGGTATTATAACAGCACCTCTCTTCATTGGATGAAGAATATTTGCAGAAGATTCAACCACTGTCACAATGAGTGCAACACAAAAGCCCATGAAGAAATGAATTAATCTAAGTTAAGTGCCATGCTTCAGTTGCAAGGAATTCATAGAGTACAGGGCTACATACTGAACAAGGGAAAAAATATTAATATATATATACCACTGATTGAGTGAGCACTTTTCATGTAGGCCAAAGAAAGTGTAAGATGTCCTGCAGGGAGAGGAGGAACTCACCAGGCACTCACCACACACACACGGCCTAACAACTGGGAGGTGTACCACATACGCACATTATAGCCAAATGAATGGTATGATCTTTTGAGCTCATTAGTTCTTTAATTACACAAATGTGTGATTAATTTGGTGTTGTATATTCCATGTTTACAATAATAGAAGAGTGTGGACTAGCCTTAGCAGATTGCTGTATTTTTCTTGAGACTACAAATGAAATTCTCCAGGCTTCCCGCTGACATATTTTCAGTATGAAATAGAATGGGGCACAATGGGCAGATGGGGGGAATATCTGCTCAATATATTCATGGCGTCTTAAAATCTATAGTGGAACTTACTGTTCATCCTCAGAATTCCTTCTGCTGTGCTGTGTATTTAACATCTAGGTCTGGCATATACCGTAAGTATGTCAGTACATTAGTATCTCTGCTGTTAACCAAGCCTCGGTATAATGAGACAAAGGAAGAAAGGGGAATACAAAGGGACACAGCGAGGGAGAGAGAGAATAGCATAATGGATTCTACCTGAAACTGAAGTAAACCTTTTGCCAGTAGAATACTAACCAAGAAGAAGCCTTGCAACACTGAAATTGCTGAAGAACTGAAAAATCCACAGTGATTTATACTGTGAAGTACACATTTTGCACATCTCCTACACCCTGCAGGGATGAAATCAGTACAAAATAGACAGAAATTAGAATGATTCCTTCTGACCTTTAAGTGAAATTTTTGGAGAACGCATTTTTCTGGTTTCCTTATTTTATTAAAAAGATTACAAGGAATAAACACTTATGAAGATGTTGTTCACCATTTTTTCCTCCAGCCTAAGAGGTCTTTTGCAATCAGGGCAACCACAAAAGTACTGCACTAAATTTTATCCCCTTAAATTAATGAGACAACCAGCACAGGCAGATTAAAACTTATGACCAGGAAGAAGGAGACAAGACATCCTCAGTAAATATTTAAGCTATTTGTCTGATCAACCATTTTAGCAACCGTTTCTTCAGTACTAATGCACGCATGCCATTGCACGCATGTACAGAGACACACACAAACGTAGCTGTGGTTTCTCTGAGGTATCACAAAGTATTTCAAAGTCTCCCATATTCCCATTGTCAATTCTGACCTCAGCCGTATCTTTTTAAAAAGGAAATGACTCAAAAGTAATTTGAAGAAAAAGCAAGGCAGGTTTGATGCTAGACAGCTTGTGCTGTTTCTCACAAGGGCAAAGGGTCACAGCAATGTGTGGGGATCACGGGGTTGGACGACTGAAGATCGCCCATGTCGCAGAGCTGGGAAGATGAGCCTTTACGAGGCCTCCTCCTGCCACTCTGCCCTTCTCTTCGACACGCACTGCAAACATGCAGTGATCCATGAAGGCACGGGGAGTAGAATGAAAGAAAGGTGAAGAGCTGACAGCATCTGCTAGAGGATGTCCAGAGAAACTGCCACTGAGTGGTGAAGATGTGCGAGAGCTAGCATTCAGCCACAGGCCCCTCGTGGAAGAAAAAAGTCCTTTAGAGGGGATAAAATCACCGTGAGAATGTGTTTGGAGTGGGGTGAGTTTCTGCTTCGACATCGCATCTACATGTGCATTCTGCAGCTCTCAGGAACAGCACCATGCAGCAACACACTTCGTCCCACTGGAATCAACCGTGCTCCACCCATGTCAGCCCCTACAGCCAGCACACGGGTGCATGCACGCGCACACAGCATCTCTGCCTCTGCTCCACGGATGAGAAAAAAATACTAATTTAAAGCATATCAAAACACGTTTTTATAATGTATAAAGATAATACCCAATGGACTCCTGAGAGATACATGAAATTAATCCCAGTTGTGAAGGTCTTGATATTAGCTCTTCACTCCTGGGATGAATTTAAAATCCCACAAAAGCCGGCGATTTATTTCCTTCCTACACAACAGCAACAAACACTCACATAATTTTTAAGTAATGTAAAATATCACTTTAAAGTCATTCACACACATCTAAGAGGGAGAGAGAAAGGAAGGAAAGAATCAGTTGTTCTGAAAGGTGAGCACTTAAGGGTCCATTCTACCTGCATAATTCCCATAAATGTTATGTTTATGAACTGAACAAGCAGGGCGAAGAATTGTTGGCACAAAAACTGCCTTTCATTCACTTCCTACGTTTTAACATACAGTGCATCTTCTAATGGCTAGTTAAAGGTTTTAATACAGTAATGCTGTTCTGTTTCAAATTAGGATAGCAAGTAAAATGCAATTAACCAAGTGTCTTTTTTTGGGTTATAGGGATTTAACTCAACACCCAAAGTGAAGTTTCCTGGATAATGTCTGCAAAAAAAATTGAAGGAAAAAAAAAAAAAGTAACTAAATTGAGTGGGAGGACAGAACTCTGCCAAAAGCTATGTTAGCTTTCCCATATTTTTCCTAATGTCCACTTAAAGTAGTGATACAATGTCTCTTCAAATGGTTTGTACTGGGCAGGAAGTGAAATTGCGAGTCCATGAACAATCTCCAGCATTTATCTCTGTTTAATTGACAGATTCGGAATGTCACACCAAAAATTTCAAGGCAGTGCGAGGCCAAATGGTGTCATTTATATCCGTGACACTCTGCGACATTCACAGTTGGTTGGTATCGCTGCTGAGCTTCAGCTATCACTCTATGACATCACAAGAGATTGCCACAGCATCAAATGATGTAAAAATAAATAAATAAATAAAACAGAGAAAGAACCAAACGCTGAGTAAGCACAGAAGGTAAAAGCTTGAGATTCAAAGAAAATATACACATTGTTTCACTTTCATAGTGTTTTACTGCCCTAAGAAAAGCTATCATTAAAAGTAACGGGACAGAGGATTTCTGTGTCTTCTGAAATCTTGTTACAACATAGGATGGAGTTAAAAAAAAAATAATTCCTTCGTTGATGCTACCTCCCTTTTCATTTATTCTGAAAATTGTACAAACAGAAAGTGTATTTCCTTTCCTCCGCAGTTTAGAAAATGATAGTGTTTAAGTCAGTAAGTAATGTACAACTACAAATACACAGCACCATGGCAAAAATAAAACACCACAAGCAATGTAAATTTGTTCTAAAACGGATACAACTGGCACCCTTAAAAACACACAAAGAAAGTCATTCAAGCTTTTTTTTTTTTCCTAAGGAGAGGCTTTCTGCAAAGCACTTAAAAGTTTAAGCCCTTCATCAAAATACGTATTTTTGCATTTATGATTTTAAGTCACTGCTGAATGTCAAGCCGAGAGGAAAAAAATAGGTGAGGCGAGTTATTCAACAGACAGATCTACAGAAACATCCACAACCATTTTCTTTTCGACCAGAGACCTATTCTTCCCATAAATTTGCAGGGACCGTGGGGCTAAGTCTCATCACTGCTAGCACGGATAACCGAGCACGGTTCCTTGTGAAGTACACAAACAGGAGAAAAAAATCTCTTCCATTTGTTTTACTGACCCACAAAACCTAGCCGCAGTTGCAGTGAAATTGAAGAGTATCTTGCAATTTCATCCCTTAATTGGGAGCCCAGCACATGGCAGAAGTCCAGGCCCTCGCTCAGGCTGTTTATCTTCCAATACTTTCAAGTCATTTACTAGCCAAAAAAGAAATTACAATGTGATTTAAAGGGAAATCGGTCAGCTTGCAGGCCTATTCCTTGCCTTCCTCCTCCCTCTCCTCCTTTTTTTTCATTAAAACGGTTGTAACCATTCCGTAAGTCTGATCTGTTCATCCCTGCAAACAGCTGTCCCACTGTGATGCAAAAGAACATTTGTTAAAACGCTTGCTTTAGATTTAACTATATCCTTTCTTCGAAGTTCTCCACAAAATATCCCGGTGAAGTTTCACTAATGTTTTTCCACCTTTAAAAACACATCTGCTTTTTGAGCTGTGATTTAATAAAGAAGTTACACATGTAATCACATGACGGGTGGAGAGTCTTGTGTACAGTGCTGGGTGCTAAATCACAGCTCCCTAGACCCACCTCTCTTCATGTACTTCCCACCACCACATGGCTTCTGCTGCAAATTGTCCAGACACAATATATCAAAGTTGAAAGAGATTCCCTTCAAATGACTTGCCAGTGGCCAAGTCCGGGATCTGACATCTCCAGTCCCCCAGCTATCCTCGCTTTTTGGTGATTTGCCAGGAGAAGGCATGGTTCCCAGAGCAGCTGACAGACACTAAGTATCAGAATGGCAACTCCCCGAGTAGGAGATGCCACTGTACACGTGGAAAACGAGAGTTGCTCAGCTGCACTGATGTTTCCTGTTGAAACTGGAACAATGCTCAGCTTTCAACACGTTTGATGAAGAAGGTAACAAAACTGTTGCACAGACATTGGACAAACCTGGTGAGCCAGACGGTGAGCTCATCTAAACCACAGTATCAATAAGTCCTCAGCTGCAAGTGAAGAGCTTTGCTTCTCTGTTTCCTTAGAAATAGAGCTCATGATTTTAGAAATGTCATTATAAAGTCTGTTATTATTTTAATTCGCCAATATAAAAAAAATGGATTTTAACACTCCACTCTACTATAAAAGACTGTGAACTTAATAGCAATGTCAGAGCATTCTCAACAGTGAGTATAAAATACTCTTACTCAGTATTTTAACATAAGGAAGACCTTAAGTATATTTGACAATTCCCAATTAGAAAGATTTGGAATTTATTTGGGAACAGCTGAATTAACTTCTTTGACTGAAGTTCACAAAGCCTTACACAAAGGAAAGCTGGGAAGACTTTTTTTTCTAGCTCTCTTGACCTTCTTCTTACCCAAGCATGTGATATTACGATCTAATACAATGTCTTCGACAACATGGTGAAAAAATTCCATGTCATCACCCCCTCAAAAAATGTTGATGGATACAAATCACACTCCTCAATCATAAACTAGAATTGTTTAAAGCAGAAAATTCCCATTCCTGCATTATGGATAATACTAAAAACATTATATAATGCAATATGTGGAAATTCTATCTTGGGGTTCTGAAGACAAGTCACTTGAGCTACACTTCTTTTCCTTTATAATGTCACCAGAACTCTCCATGGAATTATATATAGAATAAATGATAGGCAATGGTGAATTACAAGGCCATAATACATACAGTAAGCACCTAATATAGCCTTATAAATTACAGACTTTTATAGCTTTATATTTTACAGTGTAATGTCACATACCACAGTGACACAATACTCCAATTCAAGACATGATATCACATTTAAGGAAAGAAAAAAATAGTGAGAAAAAGCAGTAGCAGCAGCCACAACCCATATTATGGTAAAGAAAAACTACTCTGGAAGTGTACAGATTTACGATTTTAAAAGGAGACACAGAGATGAAAACACAGGCCTCAAGGAGGAAAGTACGTATCAGACAACAGCGCGCTCTGTTGCTCCTCTGTAGCACAGATAACAAACGTGTTTCGCTAACGGTAGGCACTGCTCTATGAGAGGTCCCAGTTTGGATTCTATGCTCAAGGGATAGGGCAAAGGGTGCTTCACATCACTGAGCAGTGACTTCTCCAGCTGATTAAGAAGCGGCACTGATGGGCTTTGGTGGGATTCCCATCCAGAGCTCTTCAGCCTGGCAGATAACACTGCAGTTTGGGGGTCTAAAACATAACGGCAAAGTGAGGGGCTTGCAGAGAGGGAATATACCGTTCTCAGTGCTCTAGATTGAGACCACTTCCAATTTACAGGAGACAGGAAATTAAGTAACTAAGTTACAAGAGAATATTTTCAGTCTGATATCCCAAAGAAATGAAGATAAGCTACCTGATGGCATTTATCTGCTTGCTTATACTCCACCTTGTGACTTTTGGATCCGCTGTTGAACTGCAATTCAATTTTGAACAGGAAAAAGGACCCTACGCTAGTAAGCTCTAATAAATTCAAAGAAAATACAGTCGGGCAGAAGACAAGAATTCTCACAGTACCTTCATTGAGTATAAAACTGCAGCTCTTATTGATGCACATTATTAGACCCCAGTGAATCTATACTGTAAGGGGTAGAAGAGGACAGGGAAGGAGAGGATAAAGAGAATGGTCTCAGGTAGAGTGATCTGTGAGCAGGACAATATTCACGCACTGTTCCTACCATATGAAACAACAGATTATTCAACTGTAAGAGACAAAGACATAGGAAACCACAAGCAGAGCCCCATTTGCTGCTGATATATGAGTGTGCCATACAAATATGCAATGAAAAAGGCACATCTACTCAGGATTCTATCATTGGGTAAGTTGCCATATGCGCGTACACTCACTTGCTGCTTTCTGTAGTAGGAGGCAAACAAGAGCTTATCAAATTCAGGAGTGTTGAAAGACACTCCTGATAAGGGATCTAGTTGAAGGTGACAGTAGAGAAAGGTAAAAAAAAGATGATGACAAAAGATATGGGGCAGGGCTCTTTCACCTGCAAATCCAGCATGTGCTCCTGCTCATATTAATGGATATATTAAAGCATCTCTTAAATCTCTATTTGAGATACCATTACATTATCCCCTAACAGAGAACAACAAATGAACTCAGGAAGACTATTCACACATGTAAAGGCAGGCACATGCCCAAGGAGCCTTCTGAGGCACTGCCACATTGCGGAGGCCAGAACTAGTCTTCTTTCTTTAACTCACTCACAGCTGATCTCTGGGGGTTTGGACAAAACAGGAATTGGCTCAGCTGCCTACTCTTCTACTTTTCAGGAAACAGAACCTCCACGCTTTCTCTCTTAATTATTGTGATTGGTAAACGTGGCTGAAATAACTCCCACATCGAGGACACAGTAATAAAGCCAGGGCTCCCATGGAAAATGTTCCAAACCCAGGCAGTTTCATCTGACAAACACCTCCCACTGAAATGGAAGTTTGACTCATAAAGGACTTGGGAAAAATAAGCAAAGGGACTGCAGATTTGCCCATTTGTTGACACTTTTCTATTGACAGAAAGATAAAGACTTTAGCAGTCTAACAAGTAACCTACAAATGAATGGACTGCACCCAAGTACCCCATGTGAAGTGTACAGAAAGTTACCAGCCCTTCCCACAGGCGCCATTGTTTTATTTAATTTTATGGCTTACAAGTTTCTGTATTGTTCTATATATTGATTCCTTTCATAGAAGAAATTGCCAATATTCAGAGATGCTTTTAGATGATGAGACTGAAAGGGCTGTAAAACCCATGTGAGACAATCAGTTATGCCACTGTTATATGACGAAGCTGCTGAGTGCTTAGCTGCTGATACAATACACAAATTTCATTGAGAAATGAAACAGCATTGCTGCCTGGCAGCAAGCTATACAAACAGAACAAAATCTTTGTTTAATGACAATTACTCTTTTCTTTTTTCCTATTTTTTTCAGTCAGAATTTACTATTCTGAGAAAGGAAGCTGTTTAGCCATTTCACAACCACTGTCAGGTGGGAAACATGGCTGAGCCTTCCTATAGTATGTCCACCAAGCTCAAGAGAAATAATGATTTCATTTTGCTCCTCTAAGTACCCGCTTTAAGCTCAGGGGTGACAACAAATCCAGTACAAGGTCACAATATAGCGAATGCACGAAGAAGAAAAACAAAAAAAAGTAACAAGTACCAAAAACAAAATAGGGATTATTCAAGTAGTTTGGGGATGCTAACAACTGGAAAAATACCTTACACATCCTGTGCACTGGTTTTCCACTTTGCTTCAAGTGGACTTTTTTTTACTAGAAAACAAGAAACACGACGTCTGCTACTACAGAAGCAATGCATTGCTATGTAAGCAATCTCTCTCCAGTATAAACCTTGAATATCTTACTTTGCTGCTTCTAACCAGGCACTCTGAAACTGAGTCAAACTGCAAATACTGAGTTGCCTTCAACTCCTCTGAATGATCCTGACAACATTACTCCAAGGTGAAAATCACAGAAAGGATAAGAAATGATGTTACTCTCGTTTAGGAAGGAGGAAACTAACACTGGCCTGCTAGGTATGGTGCAGTGCATCACGTTGCCATGCCAGAGATCAGAGTTCAGGACAGTCTTTTAGATTTGAGCCTTAAGGGAGACAGTGTGCAGTTCTAAATGATGTGTTTCAGAACCTGAGAGGGGAAAGCTGGTGCAGTAGCACTCCATCTGGCAGGCCGACTTTGCTCTGAAGTTACAAAGGAAAAGAGAAGGACTTTGTACTCAGGGCCGAGGGCTGGGAAAATGTGAGATTTGGCCTCCCCAGGAAATAAATTTAAGATTATGCTGATGCACTATCCGAATCCTTCCTAAGCAGGCAATAGAAAATTTAAAAGTTAAATCGAGTGGTCCATGACATGCTCAAGACCATTTAATGGAAAACTCCTGCTGATATTATTCATGAGACACACATTTCTTACCAATAGAACTAAAATAAATACCAATATATATATGTTTTAAAAAGCCCTTAAGTACAAAGCCTTTTTTCTGTTTGATAATGGGTAGTGAAGAGGACAGATGCATTTTCATGAAAGGCGCCACATGGAAGAGAAAATTTCTCCTCTTTTATTTTTAAAAAGGGTGCCAGATGCAAATGTTTTACTGGACGCCTTTAAGTACTTAAAATACAAAACACCTTCTTCACATGCATTAAGCACACAGTGAGGCACTTTAAATACACTTGCTTTGTCAGACAGGCAGCTGGCACCGCTTTTGTAACGAACAGGGCAAACATTCTGTCCAGCGAAAAGTGTTACCAAAATATGGCAGGAGGCTCAGCTTGCCTTAGCAAATCACTAATATCAGAAGCAGGTTGCTCTCATTACTTGTCCCAAGGACAAAAAGCCCCTGCTGCCTCCCGTGCTCCAGGAAGGCAAGGCTAGCTTAGGCTTTCTTTTCAAACAGGTCTCTCTGCAGGAGCAGGCAGGAGAAGGCGCGGGCCCCCAAAGCATCGCCACCACCACCACTGAGCCTTCCCTCCCACCCCTTCCCAAACACGCCCCATTTTATGCAGGATTGAAAGCCGCAAGTGATCTTCCATTATGCAGCCATAGTAAACATAAAGCCTGCAGAGGACTGAAGATGCAGCAACAAAAGCATGAAAAACACTACCACACTTTCCATGCTTGCTTTTGGCCCAATTAATTTCGTCACTTCAGATACTTCTGGAGAAAAACAAGAAAGAAACCAACTCCACACAGCAGCAAAGCCCTTCACAAAGTGAGACGTGCCTTCTATCAGCCCACAAAATTAAGTGCAACGCAGAGAGTCTCATCTGCAGCCAAGTGCCAAGGGACAAGATTTCCTGGAGAATGGGAGCACCTCTCCCCTGTCACCCCTCATCCTCCCTCCAAAAACTGAGGTTGAAACGCTCATTCCACCTGAAGCTGTACTTTGGGTTTTCAAACATGCTTCTGATTTCCTAAGCCGCAACTTGCTTGTTGTTTATATCCCTTTCCCCTCCCCTAAGGAAGTCCAACGCAATGTTCAGAGCGCACTCCGTGCCTGGAGCCACACCTAAAATCCAAGCCAACACTTTCCCTCCCCCTCCTCCAAATTCGAGAGCGGCAACAGCTGGAACTGTTTTACGCTGGCTGGCGAGTTGTGAGCGGGCACTCGCCTCAGCTTTGTCTGTTAAAGCTACAAGAAGCCGCCTTCAAATGTATGGCCCCTGAGGACTGCAGGCAAACACCAGCCCAGGTCCCTCCTGGCAGGGTCAGGTGACGCAGTGGCAAAATGCAGCCAGAGAAAGATCTGGAAAGGCAGGCCGTGAGGAAAGGCTTTTGCCTGGCTGGGGATGATAAAGAGCATGCGGTCTGCTTTCAGATTTTCCTACTATCTTGGAAGCTTAGCAGGAACACAGCCGGTTTACCCTTAAGTTTCCTACTGTAAGGACAGAGTGCTTTTAGGAGCTATCACAGGGTGTGTTTGGGACAGCCATGAGGCTGGGCTGGCTCTACCAGGTGCAGTTGAGCCCTGCCCAGCAAAGTCAGTAAGGCAGCCAGCAGCTGGGCCATGACTCCCAAGCAGGAGAGGGCTCAGGCCCACTCAGTCGCATCAGGCAGGAGGCAAGCGTGCCCTAGGAGCAAGGCCTGGCAAACCAGAGTGAAAGCCGAGTTGCCGTTAGTGCAAAAAATAGCAGAGGAAACGTTTCTGAAGGCTGGAGGACAAAGAGAGGGCTCGTGGCCTTTGAAACACAAGGAAAAGCGAGGATGCGTAACAGAAGCAAAATAAACTTTTACACGGAACAGGAACACACGCATGCCCACAGGTATGCACACACGCACTGGCACCAACTGCTTGTTTCAAAAGCCACCTCTAAAATTTCATTTAAAAAAGCCCAGCTGCTTCTTTACCCTGACTTTGTCTTTAAGGACTTAGCTAAGCCGAAGGAGTGGCCAGAAAAGAAGAAGAAAAAAAAAAAAAAAACACTTCAACCCATCTCTCTCAAATTCTTTTATTTCAGCAATGCATTAAGCAATCTCCCTGCAGAGTTATTCTCTTCTTCCTGGTGTGGATAAAGCTCCCCCTGGGGAGCTCTGTAATTTCCAGCTTCTCCGAATTCAGGTATTAGTAAAGACCGCTTGGGGACACGCAACAATATAACTCTACATTTTCAGGCATTCGGAGAGAACCCCCTAAGGGTCCCAAGTTCAAATTTCTGAAATGTAGGCATTGTAAAAGGAACCTCGGGGGACTCCAGCAATAGAAATCTGCTGAATTCAAAGCATTTCCTAAGCCCTGGCAGGAGCCTTTGCTCCCACTGGAGGCTTTTTATAAAACATGTGTTGCTGACATGTTGACAGATTGCTCAGTGAAGTGTTAGGTGCATACACAGGCTGGCCATTTAGGGGGACATCAGTTTACCCTTCATCTCTACCTGAAGCACCATGTTTTATACATTACCCGAGGACAGGCAGAAAACAGACACTCTCCTACAAAGTACAGTTATCACTTGGCAAGAAACAAAAAAAAAAAAAAAAGAAAAAAAAAAAAGAAAAAGAAAAGCCCCCACAAAACTAAAGATATTACATATATACATACATACGCGCATCCGGTGAGACAGAGAGAGAAGGAGAGAGAGGGAGTCGCACAGAATCTTCCAAACATCAAAAAGGTCAGAAAATAAATTAAGTGTATAATACAAGGCCTAGGCTTGAAATTGCCTCCATGTATCAGGCCTGCCACCCCTTTCCTACACAGGCCAGAGCTCTGAGGGTATAATGAGCAAAGGAATTTTCTAATGACAGCTGACTGTTGGGAGGTAATCTGATCAAAGGCCGATATTAAATCCAACTTCTGCTCATATCAGGGTATTAGTGATGTACGACTTAATAACCCAGCAGCTCCAAAAGTGCTGCCGTGGCAACAGGATGGAAATTGGGATAATAATGTATTCATGGTGCTGGCGACCTGGGGCTGCAGTGCGTGCTCTCAGGGGAGGGCACTTCACCCTGAGCCAGACGTGTCTGGGCAAAATCACTTCACAAAGGACAGGAGTTGAATACTGAAGAGCTCTGGCACTGATGAGTGTGTCGATAAGGGGAAGAGTGGAATGAAGTGAAGGGAGGAAAGGAAAAACATTTTCAGCAGAAGAGCTTGAGTGGTGCTTCTCTGAAAAACTGATGGGGCTCAAGAAGCTCTCCCCGACAAGTACAACCAAAATGGATAATTATTAAATGAACATAAAACTACATTCTCTGCAAAGTGCTGAAGGATGGATAGCACCAGCTTACACAAAGTGACAAGATTTTCACATCAGGCTACATCTATCTCCCAGCACTTCCACCGTGCATAAAAGGGCCACTGCCTGCTACCATCAATATCCAAAATTCTTTTAACATTAAACAGCTTCTCAACCTTTCCTGCCCTTAAATCTCTCAAGGAAGAAAATCCAACGAAAGGTCACACATCAGCCACACCTTTCTGGGTCTTGTAGCTGCATTTCCTGCATAAATGGAAATCTCCTTCACATTACTTTCCCTCCTCTCCCTTTTTACAATCAGTACAGCAATGCACAAAATATCAAAAACACGCATTTCTTTTCTTTTTGGTAAGAGACCAGAAAGAAACTTGGCAATAGAATATAATCATTTCAGCACAACTATACAAATTTATCTAACATCAGTTCCTTTGATTCTCTAAATCGGGAAACAAAGATGGATATACGTGTTATTTGAATTCCATTTATTTTCTAGACAATAGACAGTGGAAAGAGGGTCTTTCTTTTATTCAAATACAATTCAAAACCAGTTTGAAATACCCAAGTCATTTGGTTGTTTCCAGTGGCAGGAGCCCGAGGTACAAACTTTTGTTGATAGCATTAGGGGAGGGGAACAGACGATTTGCTTGATGGTCTCTAAGCCTTTCAAGCACAGCTTACCGGGCATAAATTTAGAGCTATTCAAACCATTCACAAAGTTAAAGCAGAGCCCACTTCTGCCGGAGAGATGCTGAAGCGACTGACTTAGCAAGGGGAGGAAACAAAGCAGAACAACAAAAAAACTGCTCGTGGTCACTGCGTCAATCCCACATCGTGGATCCCAAGGAAATCCAGCCCCATTCGTGTTCCTGACACGTAAGGGAGGGGGAAAGCATGGAATCTCTACTTCTATCTCCAAGCTGTACCTAGTGCCAACAATGTACACATTGTACTCTTAAACTCTCTTCCTGCCTTTCCTACTATTACAGATAATTTGCTAGTTTCAGAGTGTACTTATTACAGGACTGTCAGAGGAGTTTTTGTTTCAACAACACGTTAACTTTACTGCACTTATAAAAAACATTATGTGTCCCCTGTGATTCTGTGTGTTTAAGAGCAGCGAAATGTTATTGATCCCAGTGTGACAAATCAAGAGTTAGGTAATGTCTACGAAACTCAATTTTCTGCAAGACATAAAACCCTTTTTATGAAACCCTTTCTTAAGAAATTCAGGAAAAATACACACCAAAAATTAGAGCAGAAAGGTCAGCAACTATTTTTTTAATTAATGTAATCCAATTCCAGCCTAATGACAGGCACATGACCACTGAGGCCAATTCAAACTAATATTTACTCTCACTACTGTAAAACAATATGTGAAAACTCTTGATTTCTAAAATCACTTTGATATAATTAAGAATCTTATTCAGAAAGCCCAGAGAAGTAAATTCAGTTTTCCTCTGGCAAGCAGTCAGCACTGAGTACACTGTAAGTTTGGATTCATGCACAGCTTACATAATATGTAACATTTTCCAGGATTTCTGCTCAGACTGCTTACATACAACCCTAATGTATATGTGGAGAATGAGTCGGCTTTCAAAAAATCACAGCGTTGAAAACATCCCATTCCATTTCTCTAAAAAGCTGTGCATTCACCTCTTAGTAAGCCGGTTTCCTTTCCTCAATGGCTAAACAGAAGTACTGTGAAATAGTAGGGGAGAGAGGCATTAAAAGGTGCGGTAACAAGCCAGCTGTAATTTGCATGAGATTCACTTGTAACTACAGAAATTTCATAGACATGTATATATACTGGGTATTTTTCCCCTAACTGCTCAAGGACAGTAAGCAGAGGCATTGCATTTAATTAACAAGCAAATGTGATGCCCTCCGATGTGAACAATACTGAGCCAATCACTTATGTCCTTAAAAAACAGATGTATTACATGCAGTGTACTACTCCTGAATACTTGAGTATCTATTTTACACCCTTTTTACAGCAAACTTGAATCTGTCACAAGCTTTCCCTTGCTCCCTAGCCCCTTTTTTTTCCTTTTTGATTTTAGCTTCCACCTTAAAATTTGTTTTCCAGATCTGTTGGTAGTTCTCTCTCTGTTTCTTTTCTGTCTACTGCATTCATCATTATTCAGCTGCATTATAGCACTTAAAAAAAACATCCCAGCTTTGGAAAAAAAGAAAAAAAAAAGAAAAAAAAAAAAAAGAAATCATTTGATTTTCATTGCCCTGGAGAGAATTAAATACCCCCAAGGAAAAATTCTGGTACATTCTCTGCACACATTTACATGCAGCCAGTGAAGTAAACATTTCCATAATTGCTCACTTCAGAACACGTTACCCAGTTCCTAGGTACAATAACTGTCAGGAGTCAATGAGGAATAAAGAATTTTCCTGAATCCTTGCACATAACCTGACTAGCATTAATAACTCCACAGTTGTACATAAGTTAAGAAATGGATTACTGCCAGGCAACAACCTTGCTCTGAACACTTTGGGCACAATGCATTCTTCAAACTATCATTAATAAAATAAATAACTATTTTTAAAACCCCTTAAAACTCAAGGCTGTTGATAAGACAGCGTACTTCTCTCTCCATTAAAAATTATATAGCCAGAACTATTGCTTTTTCTTAATCTTGGAAATTATAGAAACAACATATGGCTTCCATTTACTTCCAGTTTTACTTGTACTGTGAGCTTCTTTGGTGAAGTTGTCTTCTATTGCTAAATGACAAAATGAATGATGAAATTCAGTTGCTATGCTAGAAAAACAAAAAACAAACACTGGTGCCTAATCCCAGAGGAAAACTGGACTTCAGTTATGAATCATCCCTACCAGCAAATCTTGGATATCTTAAATAAAAGATTTTATGTACTTATAGAAAACACAATCTGAAAACTCTACTAGGAAGGTCCTCCTTCTGCTCCTTATCACTTAAATCCAAGGTTAGGGAGCACACCATGAACCTTCAGCAGTTATTTAAACAGAAGTTCCCTGCTACAAGGGACACCAATGAACAGCGCTAACATCAACTCTGTTCAGTTTTTATTGCATGCTTGCAGAGCTCTTCATATTGCTGAGACCACAATGAAGAGCCCTGTAAACATGTAATAAAACCAAGCTCATTGGATGTTACACTATTAGCAATTTCTCCAGAAAATGAAAGTATATCTGCTTTGTCATCAGACTGATTTTAAAGCTCTCACCCACCGTACGGTTACTCAATCCTTTTTTGATGTTTCATCTGGAATATGCTTAATTGGTCTGTGAAGAAGACACATCTAATTATTTTTTTAAATGTGACATTTTTGTGTATTTTTTAATGGTTTATCTTGACAATCAACTTCTGAAGACAATAAAAGTGTAGCTCTGTGTGTTATAAAGTATTTATGATATTTTCAAGGAATTTTTTCACCCAGGCAGAAAATATCCTTTTAATAAGCCCTTTTTACTGCAAGAAGCTATTATTGGTCTCTTCTTTATTGTTGTTTTCATATTTTCAGCATAAACATAACGGGGGGAGAAAAAAGGAAGAGAGAGGAAAGCAGTGTGAAGACAGTTGCACACAACAGAAATGTTATATAATCTGATAAAATGATGTATAAAATTAAAACTGGCTGTCAGGCAAAATGAAAAGCAATTTTGCTTATGATTTTCTGAGTGACTACAGAAAAGCAGCCAAATCTATGTACTGCACGCAGCCTGTAGTTTATGAATACACACAATAACGAAAAAGGTGCTTTGATTACAAAGAATGCAATGATGAGCACAGACTAAAATACTGAATAATGCACTCGATATGACTTCTCATCTGAAAGCCTAAAGGAAACGTCTGAAACTCCTATTAAAACAGAAGAACAAACCAACAGAAGAACTCATGGGTTGCATATTTGGGAAATGCAGAATAATTCCTACTAGAGACTCCATTAATTAGAACAAATTCTAACTACTGCCTGAGGGCCGCAAGACACAAGGCTGTACTCTCTACTCTTGCATGAGCAGAAATAAGTCTTCCTGGGGTCAAAGGGACTCCTACACAATCACAGAAGGTAACAATTTAACCCTCTGAAGACTTTGGTGCTCTTTGCTTTCAAATCACTATGTAAACCACAGCAAAACCAAGACACCAAATGATAAGCAAAAGGGAACAATGCTAAAGAAAAAGAATTTTTTGAAGGAATTTGGTGAAGTGGTAGGTCCCACGTGATGCTGGAAGCCTAGGGTAATTTGGACCTAGCTCCCATAAATGCATAACACAATCTCTCAGGCCACGCTTGCTCCACTCAACTAGATTGAATTCATTTAAGTGAGAGAAAGAGAGGTTGCAAAGTATATAGGCTGTTCTTGTGCTTGGGCACAATACCCAAAATGGGTCTTGAAAAGGGACATTCTTATTTGTCTCTCCATTCTTTTCCATAATCCAGGAAGTAACTTGTGCTAGAACAAAGAAAGATTTCACATCTTTTTCTTGACTTGTACAACTTGTCTTGTGAGGCTTTTTTCTCAGCTTCTTACAAAGTAATGGAGATTGGTCACAATTAGCACAAAATTTGGGAGGGACATTCTCCTCTTGTGGATGCCTGCTGGTAGTGGGGCTGAATCAATCACCTAATAAGGAGTTCAGGAAAGGAATTTTCCCACCAGGTTGGAGAGACCTTCCCTCTGCATTATGGCAAAATCTGCTTTCTGTGAGCTTTTCAAGTTCATAGGATCATAGGAATCACAGGGGTTGGAAGGGACCTCAAGAGATCATCGAGTCCAACCCCCCTGCCAAAGCAGGTTCCCTACACCAGGTCGCACAGGTAGGCGTCCAGGCGGGTCTTGAGTATCTCCAGAGAAGGAGACTCCACAAAGCCCTGTGCAGCTGTGCCAGTGCTCCGTCACCCTCACCGTAAAGAAGTTCTTGCGTGCATTCATGCAGAGCCTCCTGTGCTGCAGTTTCTGTCCGTTCCCCCTTGTCCTGTCTCCACACACTGCTGAAAAGAGTCTGGCCTCGCTACTTTGTCCCCCACACCTCAGATATTTATAAACCTGGATCAGGTCCCCTCTCAGTCTTCTTTTCCCAAGGCTAAAGAGACCCAGTTCACGTAGCCTTTCTTCATAGGGGAGATCCTCCAGGCCCTTCACCATCTTTGTGGCCCTGCACTGGACTCTTTCCAAGAGATCCCTGTCTTTTTTATATTGGGGAGCCCAGAACTGGACACAGTACTCCAGATTTATTAAAAAAAAAGAAAAATTACCACACTCCTGCAAGGACATTTTGGTGACACCCTCAGCATCTCTGCTGTCTATGGCCCAGCAAAGTCGTAGCTTCTCTCTTCCAGCAGAGGCTTCACAGCCTTCACTGTGAGAGATATCACATCATTGATGGCACATGAAAACTAGATACTAGTGATACCTCACCCCAGGATGGTCACCTTAGTGGTGCAGGCCTACTCCTGTCCTTTATTCCAACAACAATGTAAAGTATCTTAAAACAAGAGACTTCCTATCTGACAACAGTATAATCAGCACCAAAGCCAGTAACTAACACACGCTGTATGTTTATGGTTCACAAGGCACCACATTGTTAATGAGCAGATAAAACAAGAAAGGGCTGTTCTTTGTTTACATCGCTCCCCTCATAAGCAACAGATGTCCTGATAGACTAGACTGCATTGGCTTTGTTGGTTGAGAACCTCCCGCTGGCCCTGGATGAGAACCAAGCATCCATACTGATTTTGTTACAATTGTCAGCTACTTTTGTTACTACAAACCATGAACTGTTGCTGACTCATCTGTGGTCCCATGGGCACAGAGGAAATAATGTATGGAGTCACACAGTGACTCCATGTATTGTTTTCCTTCTAAGATGACTACTGCTTGTTCACCCAGGAGCGCTTTCTTGTGGGGTACGACGCAGTTTCCTGACATCATCCTTCCTGGCCATCCAGCAGATCCAACAGTAATGTGATTTCTGTCTATAACACTGAATGATGTATGTGTCCTTTTCCAGGACCAAGATTTAGGGGAATACAAACCATCCAACACACCCCAGAGTACTGGCAGTGAGTCACATGTAGTTCCCAGAGGCACAAGAAAGACCACACTGACTCTTCTAATGGGGCAAATACATCTGAATTCTGTGGTGGTGCACTGTGATCTCATTGGCCTTTTGTGTTCCTGAATACGCAGGGAAAATAATAATAATAATAAAATAATAATAATAATAAAAACACCACATGATGGGCAAATAGCATTTAAAGGGAAATTATAAACATAAGGGAAATCAACTTTTTACACGGGTAGGTAGTAACAGGAGAATGAGAAATGGTTTTAAACTAAGGAGAGGAAATTTACATTAGATGTGAGGGGGAAAACTTAAACAGAGAGAGTGGCAAGGTGCTGGAACAGGTTACCTGGATAGGCTGTGGATATTGTCCCTGGAGGTATTCAAGGCCATACTAGATAGGGCCCTGGGAAGCTAATCTAGTGCTTGATCTAGCAGCTCTGCCTGCAGGAGGGGGTTGGAATTGGATGACCTTTGAAGCCCCATACAACCCACACCTTTCTACGATTTTATTGCAGCAGTTAGTGACTCTGCCTGAAGCGAAGGAGGGTAGGAACTAGGTGATCCTTTAGGCCCCTTCAAACCCAAGCCATTCTATGATTCTTACGCAATACCACACGCTATTATGGCTTGATGTATAGACTGAAGTACAGATTACTTCTGTATTCTACAGAATTCCATTACTACAGACACTTCAAAATTTCAGCCGATTGAAGATGCAGAAATCCAGTTAATGAATATAGCTTTATAGAAGGAACATCACCACTCCACATTGTGTCATCTACTTTTACTCTCATATTCCTTTCAGCCACAGATTGCTTTGCCATTCTTATCCACTGGTCTTACTTAAGCTGGGGCCTACGAGAAAAGACAGATTTCTTGAAATGGTCTACTCAAAGAATGCTTCTCCAGTTAGCTCCTGAAAAGCTGGCAAGTATACTCTGTAAAGTCTGCAATCACATAAATTCCGTTTCCAGTATTTCATCACAGCTTAGATTTGATGCTGTAGAGCCAGTATGGTTGTACACTGGCTAAAGTGTACTGGAGGACAAAGGGAAAAAAAAGAAAGCTATGAAATATTTAAGAGCTGCTCTGAAAGTAATGCCTCATATTTCATTATGTTGGCCCACAACATCAGAGGTGGATGTTGGTGGTACAGTAGTAGAGGTTGAATCTTCCTGCCAATAAGCCATTACATTTTGTTGCTGTGTGAGAGACTGCAGCAGAGGCACTGTCTGACAAAGCGGTATCTGACATGGAAGTACATATGAAGCAAAGGTGAGAACCTGAGTTCCTCCTTGAGGAAAAAATTGCACTCACTGACACTTAATGAATGTTTATAGAGACTAAACAGTGGGTGTGAGCATAGTGAGGTGGTAGGTGGTGCATTTCAGCAAAAGACATGCTCTGGACAGTGTCACATACAAAATGAATCACAGAATGTCAAGGATTGGAAGAGACCTTGAAAGATCATCTAGTCCAAGATCATCGGAGCAGGAACACCTAGATTAGGTCACCCAGGAACACACTTGAGGTGAAACTGAATGTCTTAATCAGCTCATCCACACTAATGGGCTAATGATGGTGACTTTGGTAAAAAATAGTGTTTTGTAACAGAGAATTTGCTTTATAAAATAGCGTTATTGTGCTCTTTGTATCTGTTGTAGCTTCCAGAGAAAAATAGGAGGCATTACTTTTAGGCGACTGACATATAGAGTCACAGAATCACCAAGACTGGAAAAGATCTCCAAGATCATCCAGTACAACCATCCACCTACCACCAGTATTTCACCATGTCCCTTAGTACAATACTTAAACATTTCTTGAATACCTCCAGGGATGGTGACTCCACCACCTCCCTGGGAAGACCATTCCAGCACAACCTGATCCCTGGTGCAACTTCAGGCCACTTTCCCTAGTCCTGTCACTACTTACATAAGAGGCCGTCCCCATCTCTTTACAACCTCCTTTCAGGGAGGTTGTAGAGAGCTGTAAGGTCTTGCCTGAGCCTTTTCTTTTCCATCCTGAACAATCTCATTCCCTCAGTGCTCCAGATCCTTCAAAGCCTCATTGTCCTTTTCTGGACATGCTCCAGGGCCTTGATATCTTGAAGTGAGGGGCCAAAGCTAAGCACAGTACTCAAGGTGCAGTCCTCCAGTGCTGAGTACAGTGGGATGATCGCTTTCTTGCTCCCGCTTGCAACACCATTTGTGCTACAAAACAGGATGTCTCTGGCCTTCTTGGCAACACCACTGGCTCATGATGAGTCAAGCATCAACCAATACCCCCAGACTGGTTTCATCTCCTCAGTCTTCCAGTCACTCTGCCCCAAGCCTGTAGTGATGCCAGGTGTTGTTGTGACCAAAGTGCAGGCCCAGCACTAAGTCTTGTTGAACCTCATCCAATTGGACTCAGCCCAGCTATCCAGCCTGTCCAGATCCCTCTGTAGGGCCTTTCTACCCCCAGGCAGCTTGACACTTCCTCCCACCTTGATGTCACCTGCAAACTTACTGAGGGTGCACTCAATCCCCAAACCTGGGTCTTTAACATTATTGAACAGGTCTGGCCCCAATACCGACTCCTGAGGAACACCACTCATGAGCAGCTGCCAGCTGGATTCAACTCCATTCACCATCATTGTCCGGTCCCAGCCCTCCAGCCACTTCCTTCACCAACAGAGTGTACATGTCCAAGCCACAGGCTGGCAACTTCTCTAGGAGTATACTGTGTGCAACAGTGTCAAAGGCTTTGCTGAAGTCTAGACAGACTACATCAGCCTTTTCCTCATCCACCAGGTGGTCATTTGACCATAGGAGATGAGGCTGGTCAAGCAGGACCTGCCTTTCACGAACCCATGCTGGCTGGGCCTGATTCCCTGGCTGTCCCACACATGCCATGTAATCTCACTCAAGATGATCTGCTCCATAACTTCTCCTGGCACCAAGGTAAGGCTGATGGACCTGTAGTTTCCCAGATCCTCCTTTATGACCCTTCTTGAAGATGGAAGTCATATGTTTGAGATAAAAGAACTGTGGAGAGTTTCAATAGCATTTGCACACTGATCCCTAATTACTGCCACAAACCCTGAGAGACATAGTTTCATAAACTGAAAAAAATAAGCTTACATATTTTTTCTTGCAGAAGGCTTTTTGTCACAACCTCCTATAAATGCCTACCTTGAGGTTCCACCAAGTCTTCCTCCCTTAGGACGTATTGCTCAGCCTCTTCTGTCCTGGAAGCTGGAGGTGTCATACTCAGCCAGTGTGGCTGAAGGAGGAGGGGGTACATTCCCCACATGCAGTCAAAATCAAGCATTCATTATGCCATATGATACCAAAAGTGTTTCATTTTTATATACTGCTCAGGGAACCAAGATTATCTATTTCACTCAGAACTATGTAGGAGACCATCTCCTTTGTTCATTCTGTTTTCAGATCGACAAAAGATATGTTTGATCCATTACACAGATGCATCTAAAGTAGCTGACTAGAACCATTTTATAGTTTCCTACTCACCCTCTCTCTGATGATATGGCAATCATGTACACTTAAAGAGCCTTATATCTTACCCCAAAATGCTTTTCCCCCTTAAAATACAGTGACAAGGCTAATTTTCTTGTCAGGACAGGTTACAGCTTGTTGGTCCAGATCATATTTGCACTGGGAGGTAATGTAATGCTTCCTTTTGATTTCTTATGGCCAGCAATCACTTCATTTCTGAATCAGAGTGCTGTGCAAGTCTTCTCCATAAAGTCTTGTCACATGAGCACTGCAGCTGTCCTTAAGACACAAGTCTCACAGTAGTCCAGGTAACTGGAAACACCACCTGAGTGAAGCACAGCGTGATAATAAAGGTAGCATGAGTTCCTATACTTCACCAGGTTATTCTCCTTTGTTTTTATTTTCTATATTTAAAAAGTAGTCCGAATACAGAAGTCTAATAATAATTATAAATAAATCAATGATTCAAGAATTTTCTGAGCCTGATCTTTAGTAAGATCTCAAGAAAAGAACTGCTAGTATTCTGAAGATACTACAACTGAGAAGCTCAGCTAGCTGTCTATAGCAGGGTCCCCTCCATCACACGCACACTTGAAGTTTGGGTTGGTGATATTAATAGCACACCCTTGAACTGTGTCTCCATTCTTCAACATGACAGAAAAAGTGGACTGTGCTGCTCTGGAGCATTTTGTCAGCTCACAGTGATTGAAAGAACCTCCCTGAGGCTCTTTTCTCCTTAATATCATGCAGAAATTCTGCCTTCTTTCAAAAGAAAATTCCTTGTTTAACTTCTCTAGGGTCACTGTATACTGGTGCAGAAAAACAGGTGCAAGACAGGTCTCTCTTTCATGTTAAATTTCCGTACGCTTCAATTCTCCATAGATGATTCACATCATTTCTGGATCAAATTACCTGGTTTTAACTACTGACAGGATCAAATTAACAAGGAAAAATGGAATATAAAATGAAACACTGAAATGAGCATGTGACTGTGCTAACAGACTGAATTCCATTCCCCTGTTCAGAAAGGTGCCTGTACACTTCGCTAACCTACAGTGGAGGCCAACAGTGAACAAACAAATTCAACAGTCAGAGCAACACTCTTCAAGTTAACAGCACCTCTGTCTGCAGCAACTGAAGAAAAAGCCTGTCTTCTCGATTCAGTCACCTGCCAAGTTCAGAGGACACAGATGTGAAACTACAGAAATTCGTATTTCAAAGAGTTGAATCTATGAAAGGACTGTCATGCTATCCAGACAACATACAACATCAACAACTAAGTGAAAAACCAGCACAGTTCTGTCCTTTGCAAATCAAATACGCAGACTTGGCGTATCCACACTGTGCATTAAAGCGAGCGAAAAAGCACTCAAGTTACTGGGGATCTTGCCAGCCCTGGAACTGAAGCAGAATCCTGAGAAATAGTTTCCTTCCTCACAAGTTAATACAACTCCGTGTTATACCATAGGAAACAGACTTAACACAGTTACTGCTCACCACTGCAAGGTTTTTTGTGCTGAAATCTACTTCACTATGTGTGGTACACCTTCCTTATTCATCACCCTTTCCCCTTTCGATTCACAGACCACAGTGGAAAATTCGGGGTAATGCTAACATTACAGGGGCCTCAATGTCCACTATCTGTTGGGCACAGCCTTCCAATAGACTTGCATATTTAGTTAGAGTACTAAATTAATCTGGTTACTATTGATGAACATGTGGCCCTTTCCTCAGGTATTTACTTCATCACTTACTACTGCAAACATCAGTAAGTAACAGCAAATAAAAGGCTGAAGAAAGCTACCACAGAATACCTAACTTGCACGTTTTGAGGAAAGATTTATTTTTGTGGAGTATTTTGAAGTGACTATGTTGAAATTTAGAGTTTTATTACCTCAGTTTGGATGCTTACCCTGCTTTCACTATTCCTTAAAAGCACACAGATACAGTCTTGTTCACTCATTCACCTGGTCACATTTATTCATGCCAACATTTAACTCATTTAAGTTTCATAAATTAAACAGAGTGGTGGGGAGAAATAGAGGAACAGAGGACTGTTTTGTTAACTTTCAGTGCAAAGTGACAAGGCACTTGGACACCTCCACATCCTTTCAGCTATTAAGATATTCATTCAGCAATTCAGGATTTTAGCAAGCACGGTCTCCACCTAGCTTACACAATTCAATATCCTTTGATTTCTTCCACAGAAGGCATTTTACATGTGCAAAATTTCTTAGATGAGAGAGCCATTTGCAAGTAAGAACGTTGTTTCAAAGAGTTGCAGATTATGGTCAGCAAACCAAATGTTGGCCATACATTGATGCATGACTATTTTCAAACCATTTGTGTAAAATTATATCAACTACAGACTATAAATCAGATAGAGTTAACAGATGCCACCCTCTGATCATTAAAAACTTATCCCCTACTTTGTGTTATGAAGATCAGTATTTGAGATTTCAAATAAAACTTTCACTTCTGAATACAATTACTGCTATGCAGAAATCTTTTGTGAAAGTGACTGGTAGCATGTGCACACACCATGACTTGCTTCTCTGCAATAGCATTAACTGACATAAAAAGTCTAGTTTACAATTTCAGTTAAATCAGGAGTTCCGTACTGTACCAATAATTTCATCTCTTCAATGTCATCTATCTATACCAGTTCCTATCTAAGCCAAAGGGAAAAAAATGAGATCTTCAAAGAACAGTGAAAACACCACTTCAACACCACAGAACAACGAATGCCCTCTTCACATCCTCCATTCCTTACTCCTCTTCAGAGGATTTCCAGCATCATTTCCTGCGCTGGATCCTCGTGATGCTATTTAGTAACAACCTGAACAAGAAAAGTAGCACTATCTGTACCCGACTTGCACATTTTACATTTCCTTTTGAAACAGCCTATGCATCTTCAAGCCTCTCAAATTTGAAAGTGAAGTATTCCTGAATGACAAACCCCTGTTGTATCATTTCACTGATATGTAAAAGATTCCTTCACTGACAGCCTGGAACAAGAACTGGAATGGTCAAAAGTAAATAAATAAATAAATAAATAAAGAGGCAATGTGGAGAAGGTTAATATTCTGCAAAATTACTTACCTTTACCTCTTTACCTGTAAAGTTAACATCTTCACTAAAATTTACTGCTTTTCAACATGGGACTAATTACTGCATTGTCCACAGCTTAGAGAGGGAAAAAAAAAAAAAAGGTATTTCTAGGTTCAAGATGAGACAAGAGACCATTGAGTGTGCCAGAAGAGTACCTTTTTGAGGAGGTAAGAGCTCAGCAAAGCTTTTCAGGGTCACAGCTTTGGATGTGAGCACCTACATCTCATCTTATGTGATTAAGTTCTTTTTTTTTTTTTATTAAAGTTTAAAGCACCCTTAGATCTCCCCAACTTTACTGAGTTAGTGCGAGAATAAACACATCAAAGGCTGTAAGGAAAAAAGAGTCACATTGGGAGTTAAACCCCAGACAGGAAGGATTTGAGAGGCGCATTCAGTATTTCTTCACCAGTGAGTGCAAAATAGGAGTAAAGTTCCCAATTATTAAAAAAATAAAATAAAATAAAAAAAAACTGTCTTTCTTTGAATGAAAAAAGGAGTTCCTAAATATCTGCATGAACCAGAAGATTCTGACTGTAATTAATTACTTATGAAAAGGAAGAGTAACTTAGTAACTTGTTTAATTAGTCTACTATCACCTGGTCCCCTCCACATTCAACTGCACACTCTGTGAATCTACTTTCACATAGGCTGGCTTTTCACTATAATAATATTAAACAGCTTAACATCCACACATGGATTAACTATGAAAGAAATGAGTGGACTTTTAAGATGAAAAAATGCTTAAGGAGCAACCTCTAGATTATTTTTCTTATCAGCAATCAAGTAGAAACATTTCCCTTTCTACCAGGACAAGATTTTTCCATAGTGTCAGCAAATGTTAAACAGAAAGGAAGAAAGGTAAGAAACTTAAAAATTAAATGAAAAGTGGGGAGAAAAGACAAAAGTTTAAAAAGGTAAGATACTGAATATTTAACAAGTAGGCTTAAAGATTGGGTTCCATTTTAAATATCAAGGGGGGAAACAGACTACAAAGTGTCTCTTAGTTTAGAAAGAAGGAATTTGATTTTTTTCTTTCTTTCTTACTGCTCTAGCTTACAGAAAGAGACTGAGAACATATGAGGACACATTTTATGAGATCACTTTTGGAGCTGCAAACTTTAAGGTGAGGTAACTTTACTTAGCTACTCATTTTTGAAGGATAAATCCACTCACTGCATGAACTTCCACTGAACCACTTATATTGAGCCAGGTCTACATTAAAAAGAGAATAAAAGCAGGGGAAAAACTGTGAGATCCTGAAAACATTTTTCTCAGACAGTCTTTTTTTGTAAAACACTGCATGCCTGACTACACTTGTAAGGTCTGGAAAAGGAGAATGCTATAGTCTTTATTCACATGATCATATAAAATTACACATGTTCTTTTAGAAACATTTCACCAGTGTATGATAGCTATCCATGTACAAAAACAAATACTTTCCAGATCTGGGAGATGATGGAATGTTTCTTGACAAAAAGTAATGAAGGCTACCAACATTCCTCACAGATGAAATGTTAGCAAAAATGTTGATTGCAAATAATGTTTTAAATTGAAACCCACATCATATTGGATGTTTAGCATACAATACCTTTATAGGCAAGCACCATTAGACAAAAAACAACCGAAAAGCCATGTATAAGATCTACATCTCTAAAGCCAAAATGCAATCTAACTTAAAATGACTCTTCTTCCAATCTGATTTAACTGCTTATTGAGAAGCAGTAAGAATGAAGAACCATTTATTCAGCATATAAAACAATGAATAAAAATACGTAAAAGAATACTGTAATGAACAACTTAGAGCCAGTCAAAAGTTAGAATATCTTTTTCTATAAAAAGGTGCTTGTCAAAGAAAAACGTCTCTTTTCTATTCAAGAAGTCAATTCCATAAGAGTACAGGAAATGTTAAAAATGAATTTTACACAAAGTAGCATTTCTTAAGCTCCGATCATCAACAAATGCAATTGCAATGTTAATCAAAATTTAATTTTAGTCAAAAGCAAAATATTTCATTTTCTTTTAGTTTCTAAAATATGACCTTCTCCGTTCTGCAGATTTCCCCTTCTCAGAAGCACACACATAGTTCTGATAAAAACATGTACTTTGTAGCCAGCAAGCCTATAAACCATGCAAATAACACTCAGCTTGCAAACCACATTTACTATACTTGGTTGATGGAAGAATGATTATTCCATGTCTCAATTCACTAAGACCATACTGACTACCAGAACACGCAACGTTTCCTGTACCCCTAATAGCTTCAACAGTTTATTAAACACACTCCATATATTACAGTGAAAGATTTCAAATCCAAGCTTTTCTTCCACTGAGCATTCCTCGTCAATCCAGCCTAGAATGTTATGGAAGGAAAGGGGGGAATGCTATACACATTTCATGGCAATTGTACCAACGTCTGTAACAACACGTGGTTTGACTTTTAAGCTATCTAAAAGGAGTCAGAACCCCAAGCCTCAAAGAGTGTGTATTAGAAAGCATACATTATGCCCTCTATCGAAAATTACGTAATTTGACAGTAAAATGTATAAGTAAGCCCATAATTACCTTAAGTGTCTGCCACACAGTCAACCCTCTGGGCTCACAAGTCAAAATATTGTGTTAGAACTCCCAGAGAACAGAGGTAAGGAGAAAAGGGAGGGCCAGGATTACGGTTAAACACTACCCTGAACCGCCTCCTCGACCCCATGATTCAGAATGGCGTAGGATTGCACGTGGGAGCAGTTCCTCTACCAATGGCTGGAGCACCACACCCAACCTCCCCACATCTGTTACAAGTGACCATACTGCCACTTGCATCCAAAAATGAAGGCGTGACAAAGGAAAGCAATAACCATTCTGAAACATGTAGCTCCCACATATGCTCACCTGAAAAATAAAGCATTGGCCATCTTTTGGCAAATGCTTGAATAAAACAACACACCCATTATGCCTTAAGAAACTGAAGGGCAATCTGCTTTTTGTGGGCAGCAGAGATACTGTGGCACCTTTCACAAGAGCAGGAGGTTTGCCACATTATTCCTGGGCAGAGCTTACTGTCTCCCTCTACTATGTCTCTTGGGCCTTAGCTGCTACCTTCTGCAGCGTTGGCAATGTCTCATGGTACCTTAGATAAACAGTTGTAAAAAAGATTTGGAACACAGAGAGAGAGTGAGAGGTATCCTGCAATTCTTACAGGCATACCAAATGTAAAACTTGTCTCACACGTGAAGAGTAATACTGACACACAGAATGATTGTTCATTAACCAGTTACATCTAGTACCCCCGTTCACCACACTCACACCATCAGATCCACTAACTGAGGTGCAGCTTCAAAAACGTTCTATGAAATGATCTGTGGGACTCACAGCAGAGAGAATTCTTCTTTGATTTTGTACTGAAGCCTATGAATTTTGCAACAGGTAGAACTTAGCCTTTAAATTGTATCAGGCCTATTTCCACACCCATAGAGGAGAACTACACAAGTAATTTTAAGCCCTTTTGGGACTGACAAATAACCGAAATGCAACAGAAAAGTCAATAGCCTCTCATGAAGCCAACTCAACATAAGCAAACTCATCCTCAAGAATAAATCAGGGTCAAATATGCCTATTATTTGAAAAAAAAATACAAGTTCCATAGATCACCAAACATACCGTGAAGGACAAGTGCTTCTACAATTTGGGAACATTATGCGATAATTTCAGTGCTACCCGCTATGTTATGTTCCTTAGGAAGCACCAGACAGAAGTCTGGATGTTAATAAAAACGATCAAAAAGTTACCAAATCGAGAAAGTGATGACCACAGTGGATGGCTGTGCAAATAAGATGGGCAGTAGACCTAAGCAAACAGCATCTATATTTTTGGTTCCTACAAAAAGCAGCATAAAGTCCAGCAGAGGCTGTAGAATGAAACTAGGTATACTGAATGAGTTTTGCAGTCTTCGGTTCCTAGTGAAGTACCCAATGGGAATAGTAGCACTGTTCTGGAGATCCTAGAGGCAAAAAAGGAACAAACAGTAGAAAAGCGAAGAGTGAAAAAGGAGGGAGAACAGACAAGGAGAGACACAGTAGGGTACTGCAGCACTGGAGAAAATCATCTCCTCCCTTCTCAGCCAAAGGGAGAACCGCAGGGATAGCTGACCTGCTGATAGCAGAAAAAATGACAGAAATAAAAGCACACCTCCAGAAACACTCAGTAAGAGCATGGAAAGTATAAAGATAACAGGAGAGAAAAGCAGAGCCTCAGCAGCAAGAATAAGCATAGCATATAACAAGAGAAAAATCAAAGACAGTGACAGGTGGAGAAGGTCACAGAAGTGGCAGTATCTACTTTTAATGAGATAAACCGCATTCTTCGCTTCTTCAGCCTCTGCTTTCGAAAGCATCTGGCATCATGGCAGACAAGAGAAGCTCTTCTGCTTTCAGACTAATGCACCATGGGAAAGCGCTTGTAACTACAGGGTTAATACCACTGCCCATCAGCTTTTTTGGAAAAAGCTATTTGGAAGTATGTTTGTTAAGAACTGAGTAGTTTGAAAAGAGTGTTGGAAAGGAAGAGATCTGAATGCCACAGAGACAAATCCTGAGAGCAATAACATAATCCAAAGAATATTTGAACTCACTAGTAGAAGTCCTGCCCTCAACGGACGTAATAATGATATTTCCATTGGTCTTGGTGAAGGCAAAGATTAAAGCCAGCAACTGATGGACTTAAATTGAAAAACATTCTCTACTCAAGGCTATACAGATTCCTAGGAAAGAAAAGATTGCCCTGGAATGCAAAATATTCTGATCATAACATCATAGCAAAAGCAAACATTAAAACTGTTCGAAGTGTTTGAAATGCAGTTTAGAAGAATAATTAGAATCATACAGAAACCTATGCTTATTGACATATTAAAATAGTTCAGGACAAAGGATCTGTTGCTTAGAAACTGATTGTATGGGAAAGATCAAACACATGAGATTTTTGCAAAAAATCCAAGCATCACTTCTGACCACATACTGAAATCAGATAAAAATGAGAAATAAATGCACACATGCAAAATAATAATAATAATAATAATAATAATAATAATAATAATAATAATAATAATTTATGTGTTAACAGAAAAATTTGGGCGCTTTACACTCACGTGCTGAAGCCTACATTTATCAAAGAAAGGTAAATCAGCAACTGCTGTTTCATTTTCCTATCCATCACTTTTACAGCTGGTAGATTTGTGAAGTACTTGGAAAACTTGACCCTTCTCCAGCCTCCCCCGCATGAGTCACCCAACCTTCCTCCAGTCATTAGGCTGCACTTCCTGCTGGGATGCAGCAGCACTAAAACAAATGAGACACCACTTCTGGTCATGGTTAGGGAGGTATTAAGTCAGTAGCAAGTATGCTTATGAAATTTAAAATTAACTTCCTTATACTTTACGTATCGATGAAGTGCCAGCCCATGACACCGTCTCATTCTTTTACTTCTGAAGACATTCTGAAGCACTGCGGTTCATTCTCTTTTCCGAAAACCTACTATCCTTTTTTTTTTTTTTTTTTTTTTTACACAGGCAAAATAACTTACTATATTTCACGTGCTTCACAAATATCACAAAAATGTTAAATCACTTCATTTGTATTTGTACAAACTTAAAACTGTAATAACCATATTAAATAGTGAATTTAAGCCAAAATTCATAGATCACTTTTCCAGCATTTCATATTATTATTTAATCAGTATTGAATACTCCTTGTTCAAGTGTTTTAGAAGTTGACTGCCAGTTCATTCCTCCTAGTTTCCATCAATTTACCACAAGAAATCTGAGTTCCAACTGATCTTCTATACATTCACTTTCTGAGGAAAACGCCACATTCTTTACCCCAAAATAAATCCCAAATGAAGCATTTAGATAAGCGACCATACTTAGTCAACCAAATTTAACTAGAAGTTTACCATTTTCTGTCCATACTCTCATGGTACTTTAGTTCCAAACTTGCCTACTATTGCTCTAACTGTGCTAAAAGAACTGCCGTCCAGATAAACTCCTTGCATTCATTCCACAGTGCACACTGGAGACACAACCCCTTTAAACTTCAAGGAGTTCCCATTGCAGTGTAGAAGAAGAAAAATTCTGAGATTATGGAATAATCATCTCCAAATCGATCAATTTCCCCCTGAAGGTAAAAAACTGAAAGAAAGAAAAAAGTTGAACAGTTTCAGCTTGCCTTCTTGAAGGGAAAGCACCCCCAGGGCATGTTGTAGAATGATCCCCATTTCTTTCTCCTGGTGCTTATTAAGAGGTCATAGATTTCAGATACACTACAGCATTCCCAGATGATATCCCCAGCTAAGGACTATGACCTCGTAGTAGAAGTACAGGGATATAAAGTTAGGAATATTAAGGGTACACATTACGAAAGAGTTTGCCTCAACTATCTGCCATTTTGGAAGACTTGTTGAGATTAATGGCATATCTGCCACTCTGGAAAAAAAAAAAAAAAAGCAGGAGAGCTTTTGTAAACTGAACATCACAGTGGATATTCACAATGGAGTATTCAATACAGTAGGTGTCTTTCTCAAAAAGCACAAGGTATAGCTCAGAACGTCCTGGATGTACTATGAGCCCTTTATTTGTCTTAATACCACCCCTTCTAAAAAGTCACTTTATGGAAGCAGAAGAGGTTTTACAATCACCTGAGACAAGTTATTAAGTGAAGACCATGCAGGGAATGGAGTGTCCTTACCGACCTCTCTCCTCCAACAATTCTCTTTTCCATAAAGAGTGGCTTTGTGTTGTTTTTGTTTTGTTTTTACACCCCTCGGATGATGCTTGGAAGGATAAACTGAGCCCATAGAAGTTATGTTTTAGTGAACCACCATATCACACTCAAGCCTTAATACTTCATAACTGATTGTATAAACATGGATTAAGGCTCTTCTATGATTGTATTAAGCAAAGTGTAAAAGAGCTGTGGGGCATTTTGTTGCATTTGGCTTTCAAGCTATGAATTTAACTGCTGAATATATAAGTAATGCCAATCCGTCGTACCTCCCATTCTGTTCATTTCTAAATGGTAATTAAAGCTAGCACCAACAATAAACAGCAAGTATTTCAAGAAAATTATTTTAGAAGGTGGAAGAAATTCACCACTTAAAAAGACAAATTTGTCATGACAACAAGACATTTTTAATACGTATTCCAGTAAAACAGAAGCATGTAGTAAACAAAAGGTAAATGATTCTCCAAAATATTGTACTGAGCATTGATTGTAGGTGTATATACGTGCATGAATGTAAGATGCAATCATTTTATTTTTAATAGTGTATCTATTAGAATCACACACATGAATTCCCATTGTACTGAATAAAGGTCGGGGCAGCTATGACCCTGTATCAGCATCAGCTTTACAATTCAAAGCCTGTATTACTAAGGACAGTGAAAAGCAAGACAAGCTTGGCCACAGGATCCATATTGATTACAGCAGTAATTGGAAGCAGCATAGTTATCATAGAGTAAGTAATGACTGTTTTTCCTTCTTCACATATGTGCCAGTGTTGATGACTGTCCCTACCCCACCCCCCTCCCCTGCAGGCAAATGTCTTCCTTGGACAATGAGAATTAAGAATTTCAGACACATAGATCAAATAGTGATTACAGTACTGCTCACCCCAAACTGGAATAAGCTCTGGCAGTTACATCCCCCACACAAGTGCTTGATAAAGGTCAGTGGATTACCTCATGTCATCACCTGGCAGATCTCAGAAATTGGACCCTCATCTCCAGCAGGAGGAAGTGTCACTTGAGCAATGGAAGATCAAGGTTAATATTCAGTGGGAAAAGTATAGTAGCCAAATGGGAACATAGAGATACCCCACACTGCCCACTTGGAAACACTTTGTGAGGAAATGGTTTGACCTTTAGAACACCCAGCAGTGTTTATCAATAAATATAGCAACAGTCCATCAGTGTATTAAAGCAAAGTTCTACATCTAGCTAGGGCAGGTTTTCCGAGTACCAGGTAGATATTTGAGCTAAGTCTGAAAAAACTTGGCAGCTGGGCAAGCCCATACTCGGAGTCAGGGGCAATTGTGCAGAGCTATTCTGATAACTAAGAAATACCAAAGCCAGTAGAGAAATTACTTGTAATGCTATTCCAACCCACCCCTGGGAGGGACCTAACACTTATCCAATCACCCACAATGGCATGTAAATAATGCCTAATTGATGGTCTCATAGCCCTAAGTCAAGTAGTCATGTCCTCAGGTAGAGCTTCAGACTACAACCATAAGTCCTAACACTGAGCAGAACTTGGGAAGAAGACACTGAAGTATGATAAATTGTTCCCTAAAACTCTTAAGTTCATCCCAAAAAACAGCCTGACTGACAGGCATGTGAAGCCTATGAACCCACAGAACCAAGTACTGTCGTCATCAGTATTCATTCCTTATCCTCAGCAAGGGTACTTACTGAGAAGCTTTGAATAGAAGTAGGCAAAAGCATGTTCAAATGCATGATGCCCAGGTCCCCAGGATGACTGGATTGATGTTCTGGCCAGAACTAAGTACTCTGATGCATTTAACAGCACTCTGGCAATCTATGCTTCCATACGCCATTCACCTAATGAGGCCTGGATTATTGCAAGATGAGACCTAAAAGCACCAAACAGTCAGCTAGATTATTTACACGTAAAATACAGTTGAAAGACAGTTGTATCACGAACCAAACGCAGTAACTAAAGCTGTGAGGATGCGTACATGAACTCCCTTCTCTGAGTAGAGTACTACCTCTGGCTCAGCAATTGATGTTGCTCACTTCAATGCCTTGGCATAGAAGAAGCTGTCTCTGTCCATGGTACTGGGCCAGTCCCTGATTTCTTGCTGTTTAGGGACATCAGAGTCAGGAAAAGAACGTACTGCTCTCATGCAGGCTCATGGTCTCACCTGTGAAGACCTTGACGACACAGACAAGATGGACTGTCTTTTTTTAGGAAGGGGAAAAAAATCAGGCTACCATAAGAAGAAAACAGGAAGCAAAAGTGTGGAGAAAATGATGAGTGAAATATGCAAAAGAAGCATTGAAAATTCCCTGGAAGGCACCCCCACTTGCTTCCTTTCTTGCTTCCAACTAGAACAGGAGTTGTGGCAATTTATAGTTAGAGCTTATCAACAGGTTTATTACAGGAGTTTCCCGAGTCAAAAGTATCAATTTCACAATACAGACATTGGATGCCTTCATTACAAGGGGTCACTGACAGACAAGTCAGGAAGTACAACATGCTGCTTGTAAAATACTCAGGAGGTGAAAATCTATTGGTTTTATGACTTATTAAGTCTCAAGAGCAGAGATTAACAGTTTCTGAGCAAAAAGGGGAGGAGTTTATGCCTCATTGCCCACGTTGGCCGTCCATCATAGAACTACTGTCTCACAAAGTAAGCACAGGGTTTTTGGAGAACACCAAGAAGGCTATGCAGCCTACTGTCACAGATTTGATGTTCAGTGCATTGAAGTTCCTTCCCCTCACATTTGAGCAACTCAAAGCTACCTACAAAGTGTTTACTCAGTTTTGATATGAACACCTATGAATGCAGTTATCAAGACCTTCATCTACCCTCCCAAGAAGCATACAGTTACGCATATAAAGTTACATGAAGCAGATTCCCAAAACATGATTTTAGCCTCGGCTATTTTGTAATGCATAGGAGTCCAATGACAGGGTTACTCCAACAGATATATTTGAAAGCACACTCTCAAAGAAGGGTGCTTCATAGAAGAGCTACACAATTGTTCACTGCTCTGAGTTCAAAATTATGATCTTCAGAGGCAGGAAAACATAGTTATTACCCTATTCCTACTTTTCCCCTATAAAGGGACCAACACAAACAAGGAGATGTTACAAAAGGAAGGAAAAATGAATGCTTCCATATCTCTGAGGAACTAGGCTCACCGGGAAACAACTCCACAAAGGAGGGATCTCCAAGAAGAGATCCTTCCTCAGTGCCAGTCAGCCCCTAAATGAGGTCTAAGAGGGGTGGAGCCAGGCTTCTGGTCAAACAGGTGAGTTGCCTTCAGCTGTGCTCCCAGGGCTGACTAAGTCTTCCCTTCAGATGCTCAATCAGTGGTTTGGGCCATGACTCAGCATTGCCCACACACCCCCAAATATCAAAGATTCGGAGTTGCAGGCACAGGTCCTGGATCACTTAATTCTGAAAGGATGCAGGACCACCATTTGCAAATTCAAAGAAGTATGCTGAACCATGTGTGTTGGCTGAGGATGGAAAACTGGAGGAGAGGGTCTGCTTTCGATTCTCAGTCAAACAGATGTAATTTTGCAGAAAAGGGGTCTGAAGTCTGTGAGCTAAAGCAAATGGAAAAGTAGAAGTATGTCTGTAGAACAGCAACTGGGAAATCTTCTAGGGAAAAAGAGAGGCCTAAGCTCAAGTCCTTAGTCCAAGCACATTCAATAACCATTTAATGTAAAATCCATATGCAGTCCTTGGTGCAGGAATTCTCAAGAGAAACAGGGTGACTCTCTCAAGTGAAGTAACTGTACTTGCCAAACAGCGCTTGGCAGTGTGCCACTGGCTGCACTGAGGCTGATGAATATGCTTTTGGTGCATTAGATTTAACTTCTTAGGGTCCTTGTCCTCAGAAGCACTTTTATCAATCCCAGATTCTTCTTTTTATCTCCTGCAGAAATGATCAAGAACTTTAACCATATATATTTTCACAATACAGATGGTGAAAAGTGCAAACTAGTAGTCAGTTCTTGCTGCCAGTAAGAACAATTATAGCTAATATATCAAACCATCAAAGGCTCACAAGAATTATCTTGTAGTCTCACTTTGTACAGCATGCATCCTTTGGGACAAGTAAGCTATCAAGCCTTCTAGTGAAGGAGATGGTCTTGGCACTACTACTCATTCAGAAAGATGAAAGACTCAAGACTCCTGGGCACTATGAAGATGAGAAAAGAGGAAAGAGAATGAAACCATCACAGAGGAATCTCTGGTATCTCTTGTTTGGTAAGCCCCCGATTACTCGTCATGCATGCTTTTGGTAAAGTTGTTAGGGAGCACAACCTCTTGCTTTTATATGCACAAGAAGGTAATGATCTGTTCATCAACTATGCAAGATGACTGTGCCCATTGAAGCTCATTAAGATCATAATAAGAAACACATAAATACTGACTCAGCTAGATGTTACCAGCCTAGTTATACTCCAGTGCTGATGGAAAGCAGTTCCCAGAATAGCTGGAACCCAATATACCTGCTGGGAATATTTTCAGATGGTACGTGAGGGGACCCTCTGACCACAGCTAGAGAGCAAAACGGCATCTCCACATTGTCATGGGATTCAAAGTAGTAACAAGTAACATTTGCAGCATCAGAAACGAGGTAGGCAATAATACGAATGACTCAACTCTACCTGACGTACTTACTCAACCTGTCAAACTCCTAGCACTAAGCTACAGCCCAAAGCATAAAACTAAATCTATCTAATCACCTAAAGGTAAAATAAACATCCCCAATGGAGAGATAGCTTACGACTTTTTCCTTCAGAACACCCTTAGTATTGAAACTAGGGCTGCATATGATTCGGTAGCCTGCTTTCAGACAAGTTTTACAGCTTATGATGCCAGCAGGGCTAGTAGGGAAATTACATAATGTGCACTAGGTTTATTGATATTCGGGATAACTGTCTGCTGTGTACCAACATTTCCAACACTGCTGAGCTTTTCAACAAGTCAGACAACTAGACTAGCATATTCACTGCACAACTGATTGAGTGCAAGGCAGCACCATAGGATGCTCCTTTTTTATAATATTGCTCTTATTACAATTTCTGATTCCAGAGCAGCCTACAGAACCTTCAAGAGAACCAAGCTCAATGACAATGAATGCCTTCGAACACACAGAGCCAGATAGAGGAAAGGCAGTTCTCACTTAGACAGGGAAGACATCCTAGAGTACAGCCCCCAGGGGATTGGTTGGAAATGTAAAACAAACAGCACGAAGCATTGTGAAGAGAAGCAAGTGAAGAAAAAGGTTAGGGCAAGTGTCTGACAAACTGTGCCCCATAACAACATATATACCAGAAATGCAAAAGGTTATTTTTCCCAACTTACCTCAAAGAGACAAGAGAAAAGGTGAAGCTGAAGATTTATCAGTAGTGCACCAGATTTGATCCTGCATATGCAGTCCTAAAGTGGGATCCAAATTGTCTCATATAGAAGGACATAAGATTCATAATCATACTGAGTTCTTTACTTGTGTACACAATTTAGAGGATGATAATGAGCAAGTGATTCACAAGATATTAAATGGAAATGCTGCAGGAAGGATAGAGTGAAAAAAGCATTAACTCCAGAGAGAAACACTATTAAAACCATATTTTTATTGCCAATCTTTTGTAATGACTAAATTAATATAGTACAGCGTCTTATCTGTCAACGACTATAAGTACTGCAAAGTACTTTTAAAAAAAAAAAAACTTTTCCTCCCCTTTATCCATTATCTGTATTTCACAAACATCACAGAATTTGTCAGCAATTACCATAAATAAATCATCACCTTTTCAGCAAGCTTCAGTAGAAGAATTTCAGATAGCAAAAAATATTACTAAACAGCTCACAAAGGGCCTGTTCCATCCCCCACTGCAGTCAATGAGAACCTTTTCATTGACTTCAATGGATATTGGATCAGACCCAAATTGGAAAGATCAATAGCACGCACATTAGAATAAAAGATCAGCTATGCCCTCCTCTAGAAAAAGAACACAAGTTAAATAGCAGATTACAGGAAGGAACCAGTTGGGGAGAATTTTTTTGTTCTCCCTTGAAATAATCCATAAGATCTTGAGAGCTAAATCTCATTTGGTTGTAAAGTATCTCTCATGTTCCACTATGTCCTGTATAGGTGATGTTGACTGACACTATGAGAGACTAAGACTGTTGTTAATAATCCAGCTAACCAACTCCCTTCTCCCCATTTCTGTCTTTGGTTGAGAGTGGAACGAAGATTCAGCAGAGCAATTTCATTCCTCCTCCTTAAGCATTAATGCTTCAGAAGAGCATAGAAAACTAGAAGCCTCAGTATCAGTTTGCGAACCTACAATGGAAAGCCCCATTCTCAAGCACAGTAGCAGGCTGGAAGAATTAGGGTCAGCCAAGAGACTCTCAGCTCTCACATTTCATACTCCAGGGATTTTCTAAAATGTGTTTTAAGCCATTGATACACCTTTCTGTATGTTCCACCAATTTCACTGTTGCTCTTCCTAGCATATCTGTATGAAAAATAACCCCACAACTAGGTCAATATGTACAGTTCAAAAATTCTTGCATACAACGCAGCTGCATAGGCATCTCAGAGAGTACCTCCAAAGCTCAGAAAGATCTAGATAAGCCACAGGTTCTTGCTCAGCCATTTGAAAACTCAAAGTTCACATTTGAGTTCCAAAGCTCTCCAAACTCAGGAGGCTGACAGCTCCGGCATTTTTTAATAAATGGGAAACTTCCTAAATAGAAGAGTCCCTGACACAAGCCCCACCCTGGAAAGATCACATATCAGGACAGATGATGCAATCTGCCCTTCCTCTACATGTAACACAGGCAGTTTTTGTAAACCTCTTGCCTTTCTTTAGAAATTAACAACTGAAAAAAAGCTTTGGGTGACTGCTGGTTTCATAAGGCCTCCTCCAGAAGGAGGGAACCAGAGCAATAACGTAACATCCCATTGCTTCAGAAAGACTATGATGAGGAGAGGAGGTGCAATCGCTTTCAAGGCAATACTTACTTTTGAAAGCTTTTCATCTGAGCACAGCACACAAAGGCACTGATGGAAGTCCAAGAGAAAGGCAACGATCCAAAGAGCTTGCCTAAAATTCTAAAAGCAAGCTTCATTTTGTCAAATATTTACCATGCTTCAGAAGAAAAAGGTAAGCTGCTTGTCTGGCAACTGTTTGTCACTGATTAGCAAAAATAAATAAACAAACCTAAAAGGATGAGGTTTATTATAAATGTTGTATTCTTATTATTACATCACACATGCAACTCTAGACCCTGGATTGAATTCATGTCATTAGCCACCTGTGTAATATTCTTTTGCTGGAGAAAGAAAGAAACATCATCTTTGACCATTCCATCCAGACATTTCTCTCAACTTAAAGGTGTATTTTGGGCATTTATTTTTGGAAAAGAGAAAAATTGGCTTGTTGTCAACTTGGTAGTCCAGAAGCATTCACAGCTCAGGCTTTTATTCACTTCATTAGCTTTCCAACAGTCTGATCTCTACTAATTCATTAACACTAGTTTACTTAGAGAGGCAAAGGTACTTTTGGAGAAAATTTTCTTCCAGATTAATTTTCAATCCCCCGCTCTCCGACACCATACCTATTTTCCTGCCTCTACATGTTCACTCCAAATTGACTAATCCAGTGTTCTTGTTTCCACCCTCATTTAGCACCACAATTCTGACCAAGAATGGATGTTTCCAGGAGCAGCGCTCCAGATCTCTTCCTACATACTGCTCCTTTTCTCCTCTTTTCTTCAGTTTCCCAATCCAACTGTGCAAGCACTTATCAGAGCATTCTGATTTCAGCATTAAAGCAGAGAATCCACTTGGAAGAAGGAATCCAATTTTTAGAATAGAGGAAGAGAGGTAATTAACTAGCCAGAAAGGGGAATCTGCTATATCACATTGAAGTGAAAATCGCAGATATGAATAAGTGGGATCTGAGGTAGTAAAGGAGAGATCCAATGGACAAGGGGCAATGGGACAACCTCCTGAAGGAGGGAAAAAGAGACAAGCTGAAACGACTTGTTTTGAAAAACAGAGGGAGCAAAGAAAGACAAAAGATATAAACAAAAGGATAGGAAAAAGTCAGGAGTATTTTAAAGTTCAAGGAGAACACCCATACTGACTGAAACCATCAGCAATACAGAAAAACGCACTCTAGAAGTTTGTAGAAACAATCAGAATTTGACTAAGTTAATTGTATCTGAAGATATGACAACATTTTGAAAGCAAGAAAATAACTATATTGACGAAAGTACACATTTCTTGCTGCAGCAGATCTCCAACTTCTGTGATATGAAGTTGGGATTAAAACTGTTTGGCAAATTTGCATTATTTTGTCAACTTCCCTTTTGCTCCTTCCCACTTATTCTTCTTCTGGTCACCTTCCTTTTGTACTGCATCTCTTTAGTGGTATAATGGCAACAGGACCAGTGCAATGAGAAGATCTTACAAATAAAGAAGAAAATGGAAGGCTCACCCATCTCTGGGGCTCAAAGCTCACATGGAAAGACTCCACAAAGGAGGAATCTCCAACAAGAGACCTTTCCTCAATAACAGTCAGCCTTTAAATGGGGGGTCTAAGAGGGGTTGAGCCTGGCTCCACCCCTTCCAGTTGCACAGGTGAATTGCCTTCACCTGTGCTCCCAAGGCTGACCGGGTCCTTTCTCCACCTCCAATCAGAGGTTCAGGTTGTGACTCAGCAGAGGCTATACAACCCTCAAGAGCAGCACTGCTTCTTGAAATTTAAGTCATCCTCTCATGACCTAGCCTATGGATCTACTGGAACCAAAATAACCTGGAAAGCTCTCCAAACACGAGCATGCACACACTCTCTTAAAGCATTCTCAAATAAGAAGTATGTCTTTCTTTGTTTACAATGTTCTAATAATGAAAAACTATTATCATAACAGCATTGCGCAAGAAATACATTTTACACTGTAGAGGATAAAATTAAAGTTTCATCTAAAAAAAGAAATGTGTTCCTCTGTTATGTATGTCCTTCTGTTGTTCTACTTGGACTTACAGCGCAGATCATTGAAAGATCTACTAAATCTAAAAATCAAAACTACTTCAGCAGACTTCATACAATCTGAACATGAGGGGCCTGTATACAGTCATTTCAGAGGAGAACTCGGAACAGCTACAGGTTCATTCACTCAACACTATTCAACTTAGCAGTATTTGATCAGCGCTCAGTTTTGCTCCATGACTAGGACTAGAACTTCACTTTCTCTCTACTAGTTTAATTCCTCTCTACTTTCAGTTACTGATTATTGCACAGTCATTTACAGACATTTGTATTTCTCACAGTAAACTAAAGCAACGTCCAACCCAGATCTGCAACACACCACTGTAAATTCATCTGTTATGCAACTGTACTTGGACTCCACTTACAAACACCCTCTTGTGTTCACAAGTAACTGAGGAAAATATTCATAGAAGCAAACACGGAAAGTTGTAGAGGATGGTATGCACCAGGCATTCAGACAGCTAAAACACACTTTAAATACAGTGACAATGCAGTAATTATCCATATATCCTTCAGTAGAAGGAAATTTATAGTGCCTTATTTACAGTATAACAGTGTCCCAGAACATGTTTATAAAGGTCTCACCTCTAAGCATTCAAGTGCAGGAGTAAAACAGTTGAGAAAGGAGGAGGGAGATCAGAAGCAGAAAATGGGAATCAGGAAAAGAACAGTGAAAGAAGCCATGAAGTGAGAAGAATTGTTTACCTGTCAGCTGACATTGATTAATCTTGTGTTCTGTGATATCACTCAGTGACTCAAACACCTGGAGGCAGCTGTCACAGCTGTGCACAGCTTCTTCTTCCAACTCCTCCCCTTCATCCGGCCTTTTCTTACAGTCTAACACTTCTCCATCTTCTGTCTTGTCTTCTAGTTTACAGTTAGGGTCTGAAAGAAAATCAAGACCATGACTTCAGGCATCCAAGCAGAGAACCTTTTAAAGAAAGAAAAAAGGTCATGATAGGTTTCTTTTTGCAAGGATGAGAAGAAACACATTTGGCACAAGCTTGCAGAATGCTGTAGATTTTATTGCTAAATAAGCAAAGGAGTTTTATTCATTAACCTTTTTTCTAATCTCGATGAAAGGAAAATCTCTCTTCTTTTCCCACAAACGCAGCACTTCTCACTCGAGCAGTTCTTCCACGCTTCAGTGTTAGGTTTGTCAATTTTATCAGAGCTATAGGAGCTACTTTGATCATTATAAGAAAGGGTAAACCACCTATGCAATTAGTTTTCAATTAGAAGAAAAATCAAATCGATGAGTGCAGGAACTTCTTTTCACTGGCAACTACAGCATTTCACAGGAAACTACTGGAATTAAGAGACTAACACATCTTATTTACATAAAGATGAAATTAATCTTTTTTTCACAACCCACTCCAACACTCCATCACTGTGCTGATTTGACACAAACAATGCCCCAGAAAGATGATACCCTGGGTCAAAACTTTATATATGCTTTGAACTTGCTGATGACTTAAGACAAACCCAACAAAGCTTCTGCATTTGACAGACCACGGAAAACTAGGAACTAAGTACTGTAAAACCCAAATGGTGCACAAGGAGAGCTTTGTCTGTCTGACATGTTAACAAGTATCTGGAAGGTAGCAGGACAGCTCCAGCCTCAGAGCAGCAGTTCTGAACCCAGCTGAAACTCCTAAACTGGAAGAAACATTCTCACTCAGTGCTATGCCCTCCACAGAGAAGCCACACAGTTCACTGCACTGCCTCAGTTCTGCTGATCAGTGCAAAGTGAGTTAACACAAAATCTAGAACTTTTCCTCCTCCTCTGAGGAACAGAGTAGCTTTAACTGCTCCTGACTTTTAGCCCACTTCACTAAAAGCTTCCTTCAAAGACAGAAATAAAACCATCCGCCTTCCCTAATAAAGCAAGCTGGCACTTAACTTTGTTTTTCCTTGGGAACCACAGTACAACAAGTGAAACTCAGAAGAAAAACAGTTGTGTACATTCCAACAAAAGGAATGCAAGTGTTTCACCGCTCTTCCCTTTTTTTTGGCTACCTCATATTTCCTTTTACTTGAGAGCTGAGACTGAGATGGGTCACTTTAGCAAACAAGGGTAGACTCCTAAAATGACAGGGGATTGTGCAAGTGTGTGTTAAGGTGTTCCACCCTTTAGCCAAGTGAGAAGCTAGCTGGGAGAAGGCTCCGTGTCCACAGTGATGGTGGTGGCTGTGGACCCACTTCAGTGAGAGGTGCAACTGGTTAGGATCACACACAGTTCCACGAGAACAGAGTAACCAAACTGTGCTTCCACTACATTCATACTAGAACAGGGACAGGGTGAGGAGGAGGAGGGGGATTCCACTCTAAAGTCCTCTGCCAGCACTCTGCAGCGATGTGGACACAGATCCCCAGTCTGCCCTGCACGCAGAGTGTGGGCATTCTGCTGTCTCCCACATGGGTCAGGGCTCCCCCCATCTGCCCACATCCTTTGGGTCACGCTGCTGCAGCCCTGCCTTCAGCTGTTCAGATGCAGGCAGCCACACAGTGCAAACTGGAAGAGGCCCATGTCAGGAGGCCTTCCTCATGCTATGTGGCTCGTGATCAAAACTGAGGAATTTCTTTGACAGGGGTAAAGGGCGGAATTTATTTTTAAAGGAGTTATATTACGGTGGAAAACCAGATTAATTTAAAAAACAAAAAACTCCTTCTGAAGGCAAAAACATATTTACTGTGCACCCAGAGCACAATCTTTGTGCGACGTTCACAAGGTTCTCGCAGTGTAAAGACTTAAACTTGGGCAACAGCTTCCAAGTAAAGGAGCATTCTGCACTTTTACAAAGCAAAAAGGGATGCTAATCAAGCACAAGGACTTGATGGTGCTGTAGCTATTTTTACATGCTCTAAACGAATCTAAATAACTCACACTGCCACTTAGTTTTCCAAGATATTTTGCAACTTTAACAAAAGTCCTTAGAACATCACCAGGTTCTTAGCAGCTCAGAAAAAGAAATAATTGTCTTAACTGTTGCAAACTGACCCAACATCATTAAGCACTTGTTGGAAGGCAGCATGTGCACATCGCATGCTATTAGTTGTTCAGCTCAAGCTCCCAGTTTCATCTCATAAAACTGACAGCACTCAGGGAAATGTGGGCACTGGGTTTGAATTTTAACATGAGTATTTAAATGCTGCACATAAAGTTTACAGACCTGTTTGTTTTAAAATAAGGTTAGTGTCTGACTCTGCTTTAAGTACAATGCTGAAGGAAAGAAAAGGGAGGGGAGGGAATTCTCCAGACTTATTATTCAGAAGCGCTTGCACTTTACAGGAATTCAGCAGCACACACACACGTATGCACATGCACCCCTTTGTGCACAAAAGCCTGAAGAATCACTCCGTTTAAAAGCTTCCTACTTAGAGACCAGTTATTAAAATTAGAATCATTTTAAGTCTAATAAATGTTTTGCTTCTCCTTCTGCATTTGCAGATATAAATTCTACAGGGACAGAAGTCAGTCAAGCTTATTCCCTTCTGCTGTGACTTCAGAATACATGCTCTAGCCAACTGGCACATTTGTTTTTAGGTCAACACTTAAGTGGGACCCTCTGGGATGTAGGTTCAAGTTTAGCCTGCGACAGCTTTGTGAAACGAGTTCTGGCAGTCTCAGCGCCTCTCCACAAATGCATTTCCAACATGATTCACTTCCATGAAAAGTTGTCACCTCAGAAAGAAAGAAGGTGGCATTTAAAGAGAGGGGCTTACTGAATAGGCTGCTTTTCTGCTACAACAACAGACAACTTCTATCAAGAGCTGTTCTAACCCTAAACAATTACTTAACCTGAGGATAAGCTGCCTTACTCGTGCTCCTCTTTTGAAAGTCTAGAATAAAATGCATGTTGGAAATGCCACGTGCAGTCATTTATACTTTGTGTAACCTCCTGTATAAAGCTCATGCTCACAAATGGAACTTCAGAGTGCCAATCAACTCTCACGTTTCTTTCTCCCCAATATCTGCAACTACTGCAGACAACTCCCTCAACAAAGACTGGCTTGACAATAGGATTACCTTCCTCACTATCTACAAACACCACTGTCACTTCCAGAGGCTTCCCTTCCCTATTTCAGAGACCTACTGAAAACTGGTAACACACATCAGCAGCAATACACACACCAGCTCCATCTGCATATATCATTCAAAATTATCTCATATGGAAAGAAAGGTTGTATTTTTGGAAAAGAAATAAATACAGCCTATTAAGGTGCTTAAGAAGAAAAAGAAAAAAGAAAAAGAAGAAAAAGAACAGTTGTATTCTTTTACTGATTATGTTAACATTATCTATAAATGGAAATGAAGTATGATTTTCTCATTCTTGTGTTCCCTGGCAAGTGGTTCTCCCTGTACCTTCTTCCTCCTCCTCATAAGGGATGTCACTGCTGTAACTTGGTCTAATAAAACTGTAACTTGGGGGAAAATGAAAAATCACATTGGCTTAGAAGCGTTGGAGGCAATAAAGCCATGGACTTCAATTAATTTCAAGTATGGGAGCGGTTTAAGGCCAACCAGCAGAAATTCTATTCTGTCCATGTAAAAATGAGGTTTCACCACATTTACTTTTTATAACCCATATAAAAGTCAAGTAAAAGTAATGAATATCTAAAAGCCATCTTGGTGGACTGGCAAAGACTAACTATTCTTGAAACTTATCTTGCTTACTTCTGCCTGTGCTATGAGGATCCATAGCTAAACATCAAAGTACCAAGAAAACAGCCCACTTTCCAACCCGTTTCCCTGCCTTGCAGTGGACCTCCTTCCACGCCACTTCTGCATGGAAAAGAGTTGGCAAAAGAAAGGAAAACTAAGATCATGTGGCTATAATTATTACCAGGCAAGGAATATTTCTTCAGCTCAGTGGTAAAGTAAAACTCTGTCGCTCTCTGCTCCCAATAGTGTCCATCGCAAAACAACTGCCTCATTAAATTTCTGCAGTAAGATTAATATGCCGTAGCTGCACTACATTTATAACTTGGTACTCTATAAAAAGCACATTTAATGGTTAGAGCCAGAGCTTAGATACAAAGTATTACTATAAAAACTTCTGGCAGTGTGTATACAAAGTGGGCCTTCTGTACTGCTCTCTCTATCAGAAGGGGTTTTGTTTTTAACGTCGGCATTACATTCTTGCTACGGAGAAAAACAGAATGTTAAATCTCGCCTAGAAACAGACAGAGAACAACACTGGACAGGATGGGAAATAAATAACTAGTGAGACAATGTAACCATTGAGAATTACTTTAGTGAAAAAAATGCAGAAAAGCAATTATTCCTTGTCATATTGATCTCTGGTTTCACAGTTCTCTATTTCCTCAAATTGGTGTGTTTGTAGGAATACAAGTGTGCTTTTTATTTCTCCTCTACCCCCCACCCCAGTTTACACATAGCTAAGTGCATAAGTACAATCAGAAAAATCTGAGACATTTTCTTTCAAAAATAAATAAATAAAGAATAGCAGAGAACTCCGTCACCTTTTAAACAATGTGGTTTTTGCACAGAGGTACTAGAACCCAGGAAAGGCACCAAACAAAATCCCATGGGACGCAAACACAACCGAAATACAAAGTGTCCTAGCTGACCACAAAAAACCTGAATTCTTCACCTTCCTGAGAGCAATAATCTCTATTCTCCTCAAGCAAGTTACCTACTCTGATATCGGTGGCCTTCTAGGAACATCCCTTACTCCAAAAGGTGCCTTCAGTTGAATGAATGAGACTGGTCAGAAGAGGCTCCTCAGATAAGCTTCTGTAAGCCAGCACCGAAGACTGCTTCAATACCAAGCCCTCCTCAAATTCTCAGAATCAAATGAAATTTAGAAAATCAAAGAGTCCTCATTACAGAGAATTAATAATTATTTCTCCATGACTGTTAATGAAACATTTTCCCATGAACCTGACTCAAACAACAGCTTCATCTACCCTATTTCAGTGACTTCAAACAAAGGATCCCTGACTAGTAAGAACTTATATAAATTAATAAAGAAAATTAAGGAAACGACTCTTATTCACATATTTTACAAACATGAAAATAGTTCGGAATGAATATTCAAGTTCATCTGAAATGGCATAGGGTGGAGGTTTACATGGGAGATGCAGAGAAAGATTATTTCTGACAACAACAAGAAGAGCATGCTGGACTTTCTGAAGCATCTCACCATCACTACCTTGAGCTACAAGAGGCACAATTTCTAATTCTCAGGAACTGAAAAGCAAGGAGGAGAGAAATGCTGTTTTCCATTGTGAGCTCCTAAAAAGCATTCCAGGTCGAAACCAAGGAGGAGGAACATAGGCTTTGCAAAATCACCCCGATACAAAAATCCCTCACACTGTTGTCAAACAGTAATCGAACACTAATGAAGGAATTCAGCATTACCAGTCTGTGCGGCTGTGTGTCCCACACCTGCCTGCAGGTCCTCTGTTTCATTTTCTTCTACTGTCAGAAAAAAGGTAAACAGAACAAAAACAAAACAAAACAAAACATGTTAGGTAGGTAGCTGAAGGATTTCAAGCACCTTTACACCAGCTTCAGTTCTGAAAGCCAGCAATGCTTGTACAACACAGCCAAGAAAAAGCTGATACAGGTCCACTGCAAAGTGCACACAGAATACGCTGCTTTAGGGAAGCTACATGTCGGAGAGCAGAGTGACCAAGTAGGTTTCATGCCTTAAAAAACAAATCAAATTTCCTCTAGGATACGTCTTCAGTGCACTCTACTGTATTTGATTATGAAAGTAAATGAGGGAATAATTCTGGGCTTTAAGATTCTCCTCACTCATTCAGCATGGATAAGAGAAAAAGCCTTCTCCTGGCAGACGGGAGAGGTGTGCACTAATTCATACATAAGCTTTTAAAAAAATAATAATAATCCTATATTCAGTAGCAAGCATCTCAGCAGTGCAGACAGCCTTGCAAAGGAGAACTAACCCCATGCTGTTTTACTGTATACACCATGCCAGCATCTTTCCCTTGGCTCACAGCTTTCCAGAGCAGTAGAACTAAAAACAATACAATTCTTGTCAGATTCACTATTCAGAACTTGTTGGGCCAGAGTGAACCTAACAAGAGCCATTCTGCTGCTATTTTGAAAAAAATTAGAGAGCTGTTCTGGTATGCTCTGATATGATGCCTAAGTAAGATTGACTCTCCAAAGTCAAAGCAAGGGAAGGCAGAACCATTTCCCTTTTATTCTCCAATAGACCGAGGTCTTTGAGTTAGGGAGCAGCAGAGAGAAAAGAATTCTTTCTCCCTCCACAGGGGAAAAAGCTGAAAGGGGAAAGATTGCACTTCTACAGCATTTCCACTCTCAAGAATTCAGGCCTCAACAAATAATCATGCAACTGAGTTAAAATCCAAAGCTTTGGGGGCCTTTTCCCGCTCCCTGGGATAACAGAGTGCAAGACATTTAAATCTAGGCACATATTCAAAAGAAGAAATACGCATACACACTCCACAAGTACCTCTTTTCCTCCTCCGCCAACCCCAAGGCTTCATACAATTGGTTGTTTCTAGAATCTGGGTTTCTAGAAAAAAACACCAGTTTTCATAAGGACACTCTCAGGATACCAGAAACCCGAAATACATAAGAAAGAGTCAAGTTCAGTACCATGAAGGACTCTAAATAAGCTCTCTCTCTACCCCGGAGTTGTGGCTAGTATGCACACACTTCTCACATCAACATAGATCTGATAACGTTTCCCCAAGCCCCAGACTACGTAAAATATTTCACAAAATAAAAATTGATGAGTTGACTGTTTCATTTGAACTTGTGTTTTGCAGACACAAAATCACCAGGGCTTGGGCTGCGACAATGCTGCGTGTTTTCCTTTGTCATGCAAAAGCTGTCACCCCAGCAGCCCTCAAAGACGAAGGAAACTGGTCAGACAAAGGGAGCAAGGGGAGCAGCTCAGGAAAAGGAGAGCTTCAAGGAACACGTGGTCAAATAAAAGCTAAGCTAAACAGAGATTTGTCACTAAGGCAGCACGGATCAGTAAGGTTTATTTATACGAGGAGAAAAATAATGAATACAACTAGTGTACACTTAAAAAAAAAAAAACAACTCACCCACAACCTTTTGTGTTGCCCTCAAAGCCCCCAGCAAAGCCTCGGAAGCAGTAGTCCTGCTTGCCCCTGATTATGCTCATCACTAGCTTGGATTTATATCCAAAAAATGATCTCAAGAACTGCAATCTAGCACTCCATGCTCCAAGAGGAAAACCACTGTGACTATCAGTTCCTACTGACCAGCCGCAGCGTGGGCAGTAGGCATAGCTGTCATCTACCAGTGAAATCCTTTGCCACCACGTCTTAACTCTGAACTCAGTCCAAAAAGGTCATTTAAAAGCTCTACCATTTTCAAGTATCCAGATGGAATTGAGGTGGTGCCCAAACATGAACTTCTCAAGAACCAACTCAAGTGGGAAACTTCAAACCCAAGCACTATTTGCTCAGAAGTAAACAAGCTCTGCTTATTTAAAGTGGATCTCCACTTAAACATGTTTGCAAACCAAAATGCAAGAGTTGGTCCTTTCGAGTTTTCTGTACTGAACTCCCCCAGCAGCAGTAGACCTTCACTGGCTGTGGAAAGGGTGCATGCTGACACATACTTGGCTCACGGCTGTACCAGTATGGTTAGGTCTTAAAATGGAAATAAAACAAATGTGGATGTTACCTAACAAATTGTTCCCATGTCCACTTCCATCATGCAAAACCATGCCAGAGTATGCCTGGTTAAAACCTCCCCATTGAGATTCAAAATTTCAAAGTGAGGCTAAGGTTTGCTTTCAAGAAAGGCTGTCCACTATGTCTTCACTGCACTAAAAAATGGAAACAAGTATCAGAACAAGTAAAGTAGTGGTTAGCATCTTTCTAAGCTGTTCAAGCTCCTAAAGAAATCTGAGTCCTGAAAGAACCACATAGATCACAACAGGCCACAGCACAAACACTTGCTAATATTCAACTGTCAGGAAAATAAAACCTCATTTTTGGGGGGAAATACTATAAAAGGAATTTTAAAAGCTACGTCACAAAATCCACAGAATAAGGGAAACCTTAGCATTAGCACAACTCATCTACAAAGTGGCATCTCAATTGCCTTTGCTTTACCCAAGACCATTCTTCCAGCAGCTCGGATACACTGCACCAGGAAAGCTCCAGCTGGCAGCAGCAGCAGAGAAGCTCCCCCAGTCAGCACTTTATGTCTCTCTGCAACAAGATTCTGAAAAGTTCTGTACTATTTCAGCCTCTGACCACTGCTAAACTCACCCAACTGTGATCTTCATGTTTAAGGGACATTACCTTGCCTGAAGTAAACAATCTTCTTTCAGGAAAGAAAGGCAACTTTAAGCAAAGCTTATATTGTGATAGTCTATAAAAGTTGCTAGCCAAAAATCTTTCTCTAACACAGGCATGAAATTTAACTAAACAAAAAACTGAACCACAAGCATTATATGGAAATAAAACAGTAGCATGTACGCACTGTTATTAATTCAAACGTCAAAATTAGTGATACTCTAGGACTGTAATTGTGCATAGGGGTGCTATCTTCAGCACAGCATTTAACAAATCCTGGCATAAGAGAAGATAAACTCTAGATAACAACATGATAGAATACCACTAAAAGGAAAGGTCTCAGGAAACCAGAACAATAGCTTATGAATCCAGACCCCAAGTGAGCGATACTACTGCCCAGCAGCTCTTCCAGATCCACTTGAGATAACATTGTCATGAAAGCAGCAACATCCCTCATCTGTACAATTATGAGTTTGTGAACACAGGTCACTCATTTTGATACCTGCTGAAATTCTTCTTTATTGACTTCCCTCTTCCTTAAAACAAAACATGAAATCTCTACCATATATTTTTTCAGAGCAGCTTTTGAAAAACAAAACAACCAAGAAACGCAAATACTAAAATTTCTAAGAAGACTAGATCGATGCAACTGTGACATCACATTTCTTGAGAGTGAGTTGGTGGCTGATTTCTTTTTTTGTTTGTCTCAACGGAGGAAAATAAAATTCCAACATGTCAACTCTATCTCCTATCATAAAAGCATGTGGCTTGGACAGATACCAGTTTCTAAAATTTGCCTGCAAATATGCATCTCTAAACTGAAGCTGCATCAATGTGAAAGGTTAGGACACTTCTGCCTGGTACAGCCAGTGCCCAAGGCAAACTGTGCTTCAGCTCACAGCATCACTCATGCTTGTGCTAGGGAGCATCAACATTGAGACCAACTCCACCTTCTAAAGTAAATATGTATATAAAGTAGTACTTTCAAAGACAGTTCTGGTAGGAAAACCTCTGGGGATCTTCATATAGTGGTCATTAAAAAAAACAGAGTTAATCTCCTGACTGCTCCACAGCAACACCTGCTGATCAGTGAGGATTTCACCCCTTCTCCTCACAGTTTCTTCACAGGACAAATGGTTGGCCTATCAAGGATCATTTTATAAAGTTAGTACAAAATAAACCCAAGTTTCCTAGCTTGCAGAATCTCATTCACATTCTACTCCCTAAGCTCTCACTGAAGAGTTAATCTGTATCTTTAGCACCCTAAGGAAGAGCACAAGTCATTTCTGGTTGATGCCTGGGAAAAACCTTGCGTGGAAAAGAAGCAGATAAAATTAGAAATGTGAAGAAGGACTCTTTCACTGAAAGGGAAGCCTTTTGGAGAACTCTGGCTAGGATTTATTGCTTCAGAGCTATTACAAACCATAATGAAATAAAAGCAAAAGATAATTGAAAAAAGTCTATTTTCTTCTAGTCTAGGTGGGTTAATAAATTAAAAAAAAAAAACAAAAACAAAAAAAAAACCTGCCCTGAATGTCTGAGCCTCCTTGCAAAACAAAGCAGGAGAAGCCACATATTCCAAAATAAACCATAAAAATAGACCACTATTGATTTTATCCTTCCTAAAACACATTCCTTGAGAGATGTGAAAATAAACCTAATACAGCAACTAAGATTGTCAGAGATATGAAGTTCAGAATATATATTTTTAACTTGCACTTAGCATTTCCTATAATTCAATACTTGATCTACACATTGCCATTAGCATACTATCAGTAATTCAATTTAAAGCCATTTTGCACAAAAGCCTTTTTCCTAGGACAGTAACTTTGCCAAGTGCATCTTCTATCTACATGTTTGAATAATTTCTGCAGACAAGTAATAGAGACACTAGCTGTATTAGCATAATCAATACACAATTTACTGAGTTACCCAGACAGAACAGAAATAAAACCTTTGTGCTGTTATTTCACTACCTACAAATTACTGTAATTTCTGGAAGTCTCTCTCTTTTCTTCCCTCTCCTCCGTGAAGCCACATAAAAAACCAAGAGGACATTCATACTGATACCCTGTCCAGGTAGATATTAAGGATGATTAAATAGATTAATCACATAGGCAGAAAGCAAATTTAAGAGCTAGTTACAGGAGGCGCTGAGCATCCTCTGACTCTATTAAATTCAATAGCTTTTGAAGATGTTTCATACTTTGCAGTAACATGCTGTAGAAATCTAACTCCTTAAGGGCTTGATCAAGATACAAACTGAAATTAAGGAAGCTACAGAGTAGCATTAATGCCAGATCAGATGCCAACACATCACCTGCTCAGGCCACACCTTGCTCTGCTTTCTGCCCTTCCTGGGCACCACTGCTTTAAGGCTCAGCATTTCAACTCATTCTGCCAGCATACTCTCTCTCCACCAGTAAGCAGCAAGCAGCAATTCAGCAGATGAACCCTGGAAGTTTACAATCATTTCAGGCTGCTTCATAACGTTCCTCAAAGAAAGCCAGCGTTAAAAAAAAGTTCAGAACTACTAAGAAAGTAGCAAACAGCCATAGCCAGCATCAACATACATCTATCAGCTGCCACCCAGCAATTCAATCACTATTTTAGCTCCCAAGTGTGCATGTACCTCGTGCACAGTGTGAGAAGAACTAGGAAAAAAATAAAAAGCATTTGCATATTAACATTCCAAATATCTGCATTCCAGAACTCTACTAAAAATTAGCTTAATGTGCATAGCCACAGTTGTACATCAATCCTGCTAATACATGAACATTTGCATTTCTGATTTGTTTTCCTTCCTGCTATAGCACACCCCTTTTCCACTTCTCCCCACCACCCCTGCACTGTAACAAACTTCTCTTATTAGTTGGAAAATACTTTTTTTCTTCAAGTGATTCCTGTAACAGGAAGGATTCTTCTTCTTACACTTTAGCCTACCTCAACATCAAGCTTTTATTTTTTATTTTATTTTATTTTTATTTTTATTCCTTTCCCGCTTCTCTCCTCTTCCTCCCTACATCGTTCTTGTAGAAAGACTGAGTTAGGAGTTCCCAATTGGACAGCAGCGCTTGGAAAATATCATTGCTTTGCTAAAGTATTTTCCTAGGCAGCACATAAGCATAAAAATGATAAATATACTTAACTGGAAAGAAGTAATTCTTAAGAATTCCTTTGGATAGTCTGCACCCTCGACCTCCAAGATGCCAGTGTCCAAATGTGATACCCAGTTTTACATAATACTGTGGGCAGACTAGGCAGAAGGCACTCCTTCCTGCAGCAGGAGAATCCTACTGAATGCGAGGGACCAGGGGACATCTTTTTCTAGACAGCTGAGGTAGGGGATGAATAAATCTGGGACTGCGAATGTTGCTTCTCTAGATATGCTGTAACAAACTTAGGCTACACTGACATACATTCATATTTTTGTTACTTAAGATAAACTTTAAATAGTGTTACATTTTCCAAGATACTTTTCTCCACAGAATCATAAAGCTTTTTATAAACCACAAGTAAATTCCAGATACACTTAAGACTCTGTATTGTGCAATGTAACGGATGATTATGGGCCTCCAAGTCAAACTTGGGATGGTGATGAGTCTCGGCGAAGCAAGAGAGAGTCTCTGCAACTCAAATCTTAGTTCTAAGGTAAGGATGTTCAGCTGTCCTGCCTGTTTCAAACTGAGTACTCAGTATTCATTTCTGACAAGGTGACTGTGGACAACTAGTTCGTTTAAGGAAAGATACCATGATAAACTCCAGTTACTAAACCCAGTACCGTTTAACAGGAATGCTCTTAGAAATTTTCTCTCTGTACAGTGAAGCTATGTATCACTTAAGCTTTCTTACTCTTGTCTCTCACAGGGACATAATCAAGAATTGCTGCTATTTTTATGGGCCTGAATTTTCAACCATGGTTAGAAAACAGGAAATTCATTAAACTGTCTGCAAAAGCCTAAACTCCACAAGAGCTATCTGAATCAAACCAGTGCATGAACATTACCTAAGTCTGAAGACAGAAGGTTGAAGGATGGAATATGAGGACCTCCAGTCAAGGTTACTGCAGTTGACTGTGACATCTGAAAATGAGGCACCCAGTCTGAGGAGCTGGGACCATGTGACACCATTCTAATAACGTCAAAGAAAAATGCAGCCTTCTCTTTGACTCTGTTATGCAATGTCTCATATTTACTTGAGTCAAAATAAACCCCTTTTCGATTTAGATTATCCCTGATTTACCAGAGATCTAAATCTGTTTTGAACCGTAATTTTGTGGACTTGTTTTTAATCCCTCAAAATTTCTGCTCTGTTCTGGATGACTTTTTAGCATCTAGATCACCACTTTGGTCTCTATATCCACAGAGGAGCTTAGGAGCCCAAAAATTAGTAAGGGGACCCTGCATCTAAATTGCCACAAGTTCTGCTCAGTCACAACAGAGGTCAAGCAGTACCTATGGCTTTTACCATCTGGGCTTTCTCAGTGCTATGCAGCTTGGTACTGAAATTAAACCAAAGCCCCACCATAGCTGGCTAGTAAAATATTTAGTCCTGCTTTCCTTGGACTTAGATGCATTCTTACAGGTTTTTCTTGAGAGCTTAACATATCCTTGCTTGGTCGCTACAAGATACTAGTAAAAAATGTGAGTTTCAGTATCTCTTCCTTTCCCCCTCTTGCCCACACCTACTGGTTAGATCACTCAGCCAGGATGTGGGTGGCACATGCTCAACTTTCTTCTTTATCAGAAGGATTTAGACTTTTGTCATGAGCTTCCTAGAAAAGAACGCTTACCCTCAGACTTGATATGCACTCATTCATTGCTACTGAAGCTGCCGTACCTCATCTACAACATTCACAGAACTAGAAAGGAGAATTAGTGTGATACTATGTCCTTGTGGACAGGGCACTCACCTGGGAAGTGGGGCCCAATTCTAGTTTCTCTGAAACAACTCATTAGAAAAAATACTACAGTAAGTAGTTGGTAGATCAGGACCTAGGTCTCTTCCTTCTACATGGGTACTCAAACCATCAGACACATTAATCTTGTGTGAGCACTCCTTCTCACCCCTCTTCTCCACCAAGCACTTAATGAACACTCCTGAGGAGGTGAATGTCACTGGGCAGAAAGGGCCTCACATTGCTGCATAATGATGATACACTCCCCGTGAAATACCAGATTCAAACACACCAGTCAAAGCACAGAACAGAACCCCCCATCTCTCATATTCTAGCAGGGCAGATAACTCCTCAGCCAAGGGAAGAGGAAGAGCAGTAGCACAGCCCTCCAATTCATTCTGCTCTGAGAGAAAAAGAGCAACCTGTTCCCTGCCTCCAACAGCAGGACCAGAGCAGTGACCGCTGACTACAAGGTACCCAAACATGCTAACGTACCCACATCTAGAATGGGAGGACATAAGATAACACTACTCTTTCTTTCTAAGTACTTCATGCTGTCTTCTAACGTAGTTCCTACTCAGCAACATCAGTAAGCTCCTCCTAATTGGTCTAAGATTTGTATCAAGAGTTCAAGTGCCTGATGCAAGGTGAAAATGCCACCAGGCAACCAGTCATATGAAAACCAAGCACTGCAGCACCCGAGCCCTTTCACTGGGTCTGTTCTTCAGAGCTTTCCTGCTTAAGTTGACTTATGTTTGTATCTGCTGAGACCTCTACTCAACAGATTCACTAGAAAAAAAAGGGGAACCTTTTCCTTAACTTCAGTGCTGTAGAAATCATTAAATCCAGCCCCTTCCCAGCAGTCAGATACATTGACCAATGGCAATTCGTTTCCTCCTCCCATCTTCAGAGCAAAAATGTTACATCAGGCATGGATCCTGACATCCTGTTGTCCTGGAATCCGTGAATCAGAAAGTTCCTTCCTTGCAATTGTATTCTTTGGAGGTGGAAAATAATTAACTTCCCCATTCCCCCACCCCCTTCCTACTGCCACTGTCAAGTTTAGGAATTCACTTGACTGTTTTCCTTTCCAGACAGTCATCGCAACTCAGTGCCAGAGAAAGTTTTGTTGATCAAAGCACAGCCTAGTCTTCCCAAGGACACTGACTCACTACATCACATCATATGGTCTAGCAACACAGCAGGTAGCCTGGTTTTGTTTTTAAAGTTCCTTTCAAGAAGTTAAGGAGTTAGTAATGGAAGCTGAACTCAATAGGCTACCAAAAGGAGCAAACAACAAAAAGCAACATCCAAAAACCAATGATCAGGGATTTCATCATCTGATACTTATTTTCCTAGCAAAACATAACCTAACATTTGTAAGGTCATACCTTTCAGGGATTATTTATGAAAGTCAATCACTGCAAAGTTCACCAAGACTCTTAGATTTAAAAGTGCTCTAGCTTCTCTGCACTCATGCAAAACACAGAGGGTCTGCCTGAGAACTTAGGAGAAAGATTTTGGATTTCCTGTTCCATAGGAAAGACAAAAATCCTACTGCAGGTTATTGCCCACAGTAAAAATGGGGTTGGGAAGGAGAGAAGCACTGCTACTCTCACTACCAACATTGCTTGTCTTAAGGCAAAATGGTATTCTGCTTCAGCCCAGGGGCTGTTTAACCAGAGACCAGCATTTTCAAATTCACTTCACTTCTAAAGAATCATAACAAGCACTTGTCAAGTAAGAAAAGAAAGCAGAAGGGACAGGAGGGTGACTGTATCAACAGACTTATTAAATGACTTAAGAGAAAATGCTCAGAGAAATAAAAACTACAACTTAAGGTTTAAGAAAAAATGCCCTAACAGTGCCTGTATTTAAAAGTGAAAGTATCAGATGAAACACACAAAAAAGCACCTCTCTGCCTTGCTCCCATGATAGATAGATAGATAGATAGATAGATAGATAGATAGATAGATAGATAGATAAGAAAGAAGAAAATAACACCAAGGAAAATGCATCCCCCTAAAAAATCTAAAATTCCACTGGGCATTGATAGTGCTGAATCAGTGAGCAGCAATCCTACAGCCCTTTGGAATACACATTACACAGATTCAACTGTACAAAAATGCTGCGGTATAACCTGTGCAGCATCACTCCAGTTAGAGGAAAAGCCAAAAGGCTCGCGTGCATGCACAACAGAAGAACACAGACAACTTAGACTAAATCATGAAAAAATGGAAAGAAGTCTTCTGCATCCTTTCTTCAGTAATTATGCACTGTAGAGGAAAAGAAAACTAAAACAAATAGACCCTGAAGTTAAAAAAAAAAATTAGAAAGAAAGAAAATGTCAACAATGTTAATGGGTAACGTAAATCTGGAAGGACAACGGTCCTGGTTTAAAATCTTTGCACTGGAAGAGGGGGTTTTTGTGCAGACTTGCAGAAGTACATATAGTACAGAAGAGCATAAAGCAGATTTCCTGGAAAGCAGTAGGGTGGAATTAAAACGTTAATTATAACATGTTGTAATAAAGATACCCCCAAGATCAGCCCTATTCTTTGTGCTCTAGTGCAGTCCCTAGGCATATGGCTAAGTATTCCTTGATCATTATCCTAGCTAGAACTGAAGCTACTGAAGTTTAGGGGAGTTGTATCTAACAGAATTTCTTTCATCTCTAATAACTGCTAAACTAGCATAATTGCTCATACTTGAGGTGAAATAGAACCCAAGTCATCTAAAAGTTAAAACAAAAACAAACCTCACCATCTCTTTATGTTATTTTCTGTCAGAATCCTTTGCCAAGAACTACATTATGATTTAAAAGCATTTAAAATCTTCACTCCTGCTATCTGACTTTTTCAAAAGATAACAACTGAGAAAGCTGAATGTTCTTCTACTAACACATTTGAAAACAGACATCTACTTTTTCACAGCATCAAATAAGGAGGCCAAAATCTTCACAGATTTGTTTGCTGTCCCTTCTGAGAAAGATAATATTTACATATGTACACACACATGTCATGTCTCGGATTTAAGGGAAACAGAGCATCTTCCCTACCAGGACTGGTTTTGACCTCAAGTAATGCTACAGGAATCAATGGAAACCTTAAAACACATCTGGGAAAAGATGCTCAGAGGTCTGTCTTAAGGTACCAGCATTTGTACTATATTCTAATCAACTTAAAAACAAAGACACAACTCCATACTACCTTATTTGAAACACTAGGCTGAAAGAATGGCAGAGCAAAAGAAAGCCCTTCCAGACATCTCAGCTCACGGAGCAGAGCGTTACCCCACTCACATTAGAAAAGTGCCTCCATCCCAACAGCTTCCTTTCTTAACCAAGTTAGCAGCAGCTGGGGAAAACAATATCAGACTGAACCAAACACACAGCTTTTCTGCCTCTTAATATAATGTTTGTCACAAGTTTTCACTTTCGTGGAAGCGAGCCATACAAGCAGAAGCTGTTCGGATGGCCGCGCCTAATAGTACTTGTTCCTAAGTAGATGATGACGATCAATAAAACTCATGCTGGTCCCAAAAATGATGGGGTAACATTGCTGTAATTCTAAAGCTAATTGAGACAGTCCGTGGCGCTATGCGTGGCCAAATCCAATGAAAATTACTACAGGTTAGTGATGTTTTTATTGCTGCTTTATTGTTGTTTTCTTATTAATATATAAAGGAGCAGTGGGCACGCGTCATCAAGTCGAAGGAGAGCACTATAAATAGCTTGCATTACAAAAAGATTGTAATCTTAAATCCTCTTTGTAATTTGCTTTTTCAAGTACTCTTTTATGTTCAATATCTTAATTTTTGTCCTTTTTTGGTTGGCCAAATACAAGCCAGCAACCCACTCATGCATCAGACAGATGTTTTTGCTTTTCAGGCCAAATGGAATCTTACAAATTTTTCGTTCCCTCCTGTAAAATGATGATGATAAAATAACACAGTCCCTAAAATCAGTCTGTTCAGAAAAGTTCTTTGGACCAGCAACGCTGCATCAGTAAGTGAAGTTCAGAGAAATCATGCCAATACTAATTGCTGGTTTTGTTTATGCTGGATTGATTATAGTCTAATCAGCAGACAATCTAACGACTTTAGGGTCTAGTCCATGTAATTTAGAAGCTGGTTGGGGCTGAGGGTAAATATTCAAAGAGTTGACAGAAGCACAGAAATGTAAAGGCTATGGTCTGAAGGGGATCCAAATGTCAAATTCTCTCTAAACTGCTGCTGCTATTAAGATTTTTTGTTTTGATCCACCACTACTTCATCATCTGTAGCACTACAGCACACCACCTGCACCTCTGTGTGGGAAACATCCTTTAGCTGTGAATTTACGATGAGCAAACAAGTCGCATTAAAACACAGCGACGTTTCCTCAGCCCTCCAACACTCTGCATCAACTGAGGCACAGCTGTAAACTCAGCCGGGATGGAAAGAGGACCTAGAAATGATTAAAGAGAGGCAACAACTTTTAAGAGACACTCTGGGCTTGCCGACATATTTCAAGACACAAGTCTTCTTTAAGCAGGGCATTGATTGATAAAATACAGCAGATAATTCTTTTCCTTCTCATCTTTCTAGGAATACTCACTAATTCCATTTCTACAGTTGTACGTGGGATTCAAAATTACAGGGAGAAAAAAAAATACTTTGAAGTAAAAACTTCATTTTTTTAAGGAAAAAAGATCAGTTTCAAAGATCAGTGCTTCCATTTAATCTGTGGGGATGTTCCAGATTCCTCATGACGGTTTATCTAACACCTACAATTTCAGCAATTTTCATGGGTGACTTTAGCATAATGAGTATTACCTGACTTTAGCTTAGAGAAACCCGAATTTAAAATTTACTAAGACTATGTCTTCATTCAGGTTTGTGTAAAGAATACATCTTTTATTTTTATTTTTTTTAAAGTAACTATATTTTTGTAACTTTAACTCATTTCTAAACAGAAAGTTTCACATCAAAAGCTCTTAGAAATAGCAAAAGAAAAGCCTCAAGCCCTCCCAAAATTAAAACCCCATAAAGCCAAAGGGGGCAACCAGGGCTGTCAGTAACCTAAGTGTGATATCTATAGAGCATGCCAAGTCAGGAAAAAGGTTTACCATTCAGGTGGCCAAGTTAAACAAGATAAAAGCAAGCTGCTCTTCCCTCCTCCTTTGCTTTCTCAGCTCAGGGGTCTCCAGCATGGCGTTCTTTAGGAGATGCTCTCATCCTCAGGGGATACAGTGTTAAGGAGTCATTCCAATCACCCCTCTTCAGCACCATACACAGGGGCTCTTCTGGGGGCTTTCAGAGGGGTATCGTACCTTTGACTTACCTTTCCCCACCCGCTTTGCTCCATGCTACCCTCCCTCCCTCAACAAATGTATGTATCAGCTGATTTTGATCAGGTCAATGATACCTAATATGTTTTTGTCTTGTTTTTTAAAAAGAAGGCAAGGAAACATGATTAATCAATCAGTAAAATAAGATACAGGCTAGGACTTCTGAGTTGTATGCAACTGATCTTTCTTCCGCCCAAAAGAACATGGCAGTTGAACTTTTATTCCTCCTTCCTAGGATCACCTAAGATATTCAAATCACCGTTTTTCAAAAAGTTAAATAATTTACTCTCTTTTCTCAGCCATTTCTGCCACCACCCTGCAGTATATTTGTAAGAGACGGTGCATTTTAGAGAAAGCACTTACTATCTTATTTCTCCTTGGGCAGATATTTTTATTGCTTTTAAACTGGGGAGGGTTTGTCTAATGTTTGCCATGCCTTTCTTCTGAGAGGTGCTCACCAGTAGGCATTGGGAGACAGGCAGAGCAGTGTTGGCAACAAACCAGAAGGGAGGAAAAGGAGAGAAAAAAAGAAGAGAGGGAAGAAAAAAAAAAAGAGAAAGAAATAGGAAGGGATAGAAATGTAAACAGAAACCAGGGTAATTCAGAAGAAGAATATTTTCAAAAAATAGAAGAAATTTAGTCATTAGCAAGTTCTTAACACCCACCATTTCAGATGAACATTAGTTTCAGGCATTCAATATAAAAACTCAATTGTCATTTTGTTTTAATGTATTTACCTGCCTCGTATCACTATTCCCCTAAGATATAAGTTTCAAATTAAGTTATCAAAAGTGACAGACGTATCAAAAATATCTCTTCTATCTTCCCCCCAGAACAGGTTGCTAAGTACATGACAAATTGGAAATGTAATGTGTAACTCCATATTTTATTTAGATGTGAAGCAGCACTCATGAGTTTAAATGACTAATTTACATACAGTCAAAGAAGAGTTTTTCAGAGAAGCGATTTAAAACACTGTTTATTGTTGAACTATGGAACTATATTTTGTCCTGACTACATCAGTAATGCTTCAGAAATGGGGGGATTTAAATAAATCCTGAGTAGTAAATCTCCTTGCAACATTACTTACAGCTTTTGTTTGCTCACTACAGATGAAGATGTAATAACTGATGGGTAGGCTCTTATCAATGAATTTAAACGCCGCGTCTACAGAAGCATCTTTAAACTCCTCAGATGAAACACGTTATCAGCCCCGCAGAAATCTTACCATCGGGCTGCTTTCAGAGTGCTGGTAATCTACTCGCAAATGGACACGATTCAAGAGAAATAATACAGAGAAAATGAAAAAGATATCTGAACGAAGGCCACCAGGAACGATAACCTACTCCCCAAAGGTAATTACAGCAGCAATAATTACAGATGATGATTGATTTACTGCCTCCTTTTAGTTGAAAAACAGTAAATAAGACACTGTGGAGAAATCTGCAGCATCTCTGTCCTGAACATCAGCAGGTTTCCTTCAGTCAGGAGTTTATTGTCAGCAAAGCGAGCTACTCCAGCTGAACCGTGTGATGTTGCTGTTTTCTCATGTCAGGGACTCTTAAGCTACCGGTGCACAGGGAAGGCAAAGTCCATACCTCCACATAAAATGGAAGCTGTATCTTTGGCTTTAATTAGGCAGGGTACTCTCAAAGAAAGGTATCTCACAAACCCTCTTTCTGGAGCGCACCTAGCAAATAACCATGAGTGAAGCATGTCTATCTGGAGAACAATTTTCTCCATCTGCCCATCAATTCTACACATCTGTTATTTGTTCTGAAATACCTGGAGGTCTGGAGCTACCCTTGGGTTAAATCTCCCCAGCACCTTTTTGCAGATTAGGCCAACTGGCCGCCCTTCCTCTGGCTCCAAACTCTTTGGTGAACGCAAATAAACCCTCCCTGGGAAGCTAGGGATGTAAACCGGCTGCAGAACTTTCCCTGCGGGATCTCCCTTAGGAAGTAAGGGTACGGCAGCTCGTTTGTTCCCCGTGAGATGCCAGACGAAAGCACCCCTGAACCGCACAAACTTCCCTCAGCAGCAGGTAAAGCAGCACGTCCAAGGTTTCCAAAGAGATGAGCCTGCTCCAAAGCTCACCGAAGTCAACGGGAAGATTTGAGGCGGGCAACTCCTGGAAAGAGTTGCTCCAAGCGAGCGAGGCGCAGCACTGCCCGGTCCCGCTCCCCGGGAGCGGCTCCGCACCGTGCGGACCCACACCGCCCCTCGGGAACAGCGGAAAGTCCGCGGTCCCCGACGCGCACACACATCCCCGGCCTCCAGAAGTTCCCCACTCCCCCCCCTCAAAAGCGGCGAACTTATTCGCGTTGCTGACCTGACGCAACTCAGGCTTTATTCAACTCCACTGCCGCGACCCGGAGGAAGGCGCGCATCCAGGGAGACAGAGAGATGGTGATGGGAGGTGACAGCCACCCTCCCGCCGCCGCCGCCTTCCCCGCGCGGGCACCCGGACCGGCGGCTCCTCGGGGGGAGCCGCGGGCGGGCGGAGGGGGCGGCGGCGAGGCCGGGCGGTGCGGGGCGGGGAAGGAGGAGCGGGGGGGGCTCCGGGCCGGGACGCCGCAGCCTCCTTACAAGCCGCCCTTTGTCCTCCTGCGGGTCCCCCTCCTCCCGCTCGCCCGGGGGCCGCGCTCCTTCCCGCGGTACCCCGTTCCCTCCCGTCCCCAGGGTGGATACATTGGATGGACGCGTTTATTTACCGACACCCCCCCCCACCCCACACACACACACGCCCTCGCACATGCCCCCTTCCGCGGAGAGCGAGGGGCCGCTTCACGTGATAGCCGCCGCCACATTCCTCCACAGCCCCAACTCCGGCCCCGCACCGGGAACTTCGGCCGCCCCACCCCCCACCGGGTTCGGGGAGAGGGGAAGCCCACAACTTTTGGTAAAAAAATAAAAAA